>NC_079210.1:25806528-26044028 GCF_026745355.1 Beta vulgaris subsp. vulgaris | reverse complement strand
GGCTTTCCTTTCAAGATGCAAAGACCAGAGCACCAAATAGTCTTAGAACAACAGTGTTATCGTTCTTGGCATATCATTTTAGAAGATAATAAACCCATGATGCTTCCATTTACTTCAAAGTCTACCCACCATTTACATTGGCCTTTATCCAGCAAACCTTTTAAAGGTTTGATTTTAGGAGTGGACGTAAGCGCATGGGTTCTGCGCATGCAACCTTTCCATGACAAATGGTCTAAGAACAAGATATTGCCCTTCTTCAGATTGGCTTCTTATGAAACCATGCATTCCCTTTGACGGAACCATGTCCACTACCTTATTGGGTTGTTGGGACCATGCAATCAACTGCTTCTTGTTTCGATGGGGACCAATGACTGTAACATTAGCTGGTATTGCCTTTATTACTAGGATTTCTCCAATATGTAAATATGGGATTAACCTCCTTGTCTTTCATCGTGTTAAAGATTATAACCAGTTGTACAGTCAGTGTTTATCAACCTTTCGCCAAATTATCAAACCTTCTACTAGTGCTTGCAAACGTGGCTTTCAGAAATTTATTTATTTCTTCGTCAATAAGGATTTTAGTGAAGCAGTAACTTCTCAAGAGGATGTATTCTTCCTCACTTTTGCAAATTAATGATGTTCAGGGCTGGAGGAGCTGTAACATTATGGCTATCTATAGCTGTTAATATCCCATGTACTTCTGAAGTAGCTTTGGCTCATGTTCTGTTGGGACAACTTTATAGATGTCTTTTTAGGAGTAGAGAATCCTTCAAAGGTTTTCGCATTCCGACCTCCGAGTCCCTTATATTCTCTATTGACAAGGTATTTGGACCCGGGTGGCTTATAAATTGTTGGGGCCACATGTACTTTCCCAGTCTTATGGTACTCAACCCCTCTTTTGGTTTTGAAGCACCTAAGGGTTTAGAGGAAGAAGGCCTTTCTTTTGATCCTCTTTTGTTCCTCTATAGACTTGAAGATTGCAACTGTTATGGTGAATTCAGCTTCAATCTTATATCTCCAGATGAGGTTTGGCATCCAAGTTTAATCTTTTCATATATCTTGGTTTTTAAATCCAATCCTGACATCTAGAATATTTCCCAGGCAAGAAGGTTGTTTCTGTCGAGGCTTCCATTAGTGGTGGGATCACGTGCTCCCATATGACTCAAAATCTTCTGATGCTTTGGCGAAATTTGAGAATCAACTCTTCTTAGGCTGTAAGTAATTACATTCCTTAGCTATTTTATAATAACTTTGATTAAGAATGAATATTACTAAATCTTCCTTATGTCTTTTGTTGCCTATTAGCTAAAGCAGACAGGAAGAAGCTAAGAGTGCCTAACGGGATAAGGGTGGACTCTCAATATGGCAGGCTATATTAGGCCATTGTAGACCAAGTGGCTCCCTTCACATCTCTTTAGAGGATGAGGAAGACGCTGCCTATGATAAATGAATTTCCTATGGAAATGTCCAAATTATGGAGGACATTCAGACCATGGGACCAATGGAGCAAATTAACCCTTTTAAGAGGGCTGCAAGGAAAAGAGATTATAATTTTCTCTTTACCTCCAAGGAAATTCAACCCCAAGAGTTAGTGGAGCAATCTGAGCGTGTTCAGAAGGCTACCAAAAAGAGATATCACAGTTGCCTTTCTCCTTCTAAACCTTTGAGATATTC
This sequence comes from Beta vulgaris subsp. vulgaris, assembly GCF_026745355.1. Classification (NCBI taxonomy): domain Eukaryota; kingdom Viridiplantae; phylum Streptophyta; class Magnoliopsida; order Caryophyllales; family Amaranthaceae; genus Beta; species Beta vulgaris. Next base: position 26,042,354 of record NC_079210.1, on the reverse strand, counting down.
TAATAGGAAACGTCTTAAGTTAGAAGGATCTTCTGAGGAACAACAATACGTGATCTCTTCTGATGAGGATGATGTTAAGACCATATCTCAAATCTTCCCTAAAATCAAACTTTCTAGAGTCAAAGCAGGTATGGATACCATCTTTTACTCTCTTTTGTAAGAAGTTTCATTCTTTGGAATATTAACTTGTTTTAATTCCAGGTTATTCTGGTTTGAAAGAGCCTAAGACCTCTAGTGATCAGTCTTCTGAGAAGCTATCACCTCTTGACTCTACCATCCAACCTTCTGTAGATGTTTCTAAAGTGGTTGACTCATGATTGAATACAAAAGGTGGTTCTGTTACGAACTCGTCATCAGTCATCCCACTTTCTTAACAAGCGATGTTGCCCCCAGTTGGAGCATGTGACTATCCCTTCTTTGGAAGGACGTGTTGCCCCCCAGTTGGAAGGAACTGAGTATCTTAATATGGTGCTTCCTGATGAAGACTTGCTTCATCAATTTTACGGGGATCCCTTGGAGTCAATTCCTTTAGATATTGAAATTCCAAGCTCTATTGTTGCTCCAACAATTGTCATAGCAAGCCCTTCTAATGCTAGGGGTGAGATTCCAAAAAATGTTATTCCCTTAGAGATTACACCCTTGAGGAGAAATACTGAGATTTTGACTACCTTTGTGTTCAAAGGTTTATCATCAACTTCACAATCCTCTTCTGGGACTGGTTTGCCTTTCTTTCCTCGTAAATTAATATTATATTTCCTCTATATGAATCCATATCCTCATAAAACCATACTCCACTCTCTTGCTAAGTTGGCTTTTCTACTTTATGATGCAGATGGAAGCACTCAAAGAAGCAAGTGTGATGAAAGAGTCTGATGAAGGGAAAGAGGTTAATTTCCAAACATACATCATTAGGATCAGGTTGGCTCTGCTAAAACTGATTATTCCTTTAATGATGAGTCTTCTGAGCATATAAAACAAGAAGACAAGATATGAGACCTCTTCTTAACCCTAATAGACAATCCTTATGATCAAACTTTGACATATACACTTAAACAGATTTTGCAATCCCTAATTTCTCAAGGCTTTGAGTATTGGATACCTTGCCTTGATTATGTTAAAGAAACCCTTCTTCTTCAGCAATGTAATGATGAATCAAAGTTCATTCTCTCAAATTTTCAGCTCAAAAACTTCAGGAAGAGGAAGCTTCTTTGGAAACTCAAGTCAAGTCCTTCAAAAACTTCAGCAAACAGATCCATGATTCTCTGAGTTCTTTTGACCATAAGCTAAAGTTTCTTTTTGAGGAAAGGCAGTCTCTACATAATTGTTTCGCTGAGATCAATAGAGAAGAGATCCAAGGGCGAACCAAGCTTGCCAATTTTAGGCAAGAGATGTTCAAAGACATAGTTGTACAACAAAGCTTGATCCTCCAAAAGGAGAAACTCTGTAATGCTTGGTCAAAAATTAAAAACCTTAGTTTAGCTGTTAGATAATGTTGGAATGTCTAAGATATAACATTAATATTAATGCTGTAATTTTAATAATCCTAGTTCTTTGAAACAATTCTGCATGTTTTTGTTGAAACACATGATCATGTTGTTCTCATATAGATCGATGATATTTCTTTAGAAATTTTCCATTTAAGGCTCTATATATGCATATATTTCAAGAGATTTTCATATGAATGATAAAGGGAACTTGCCACTTATGTGACCGTTTCCCTAATTAAGGATCTTTGTTAGCTGCTTTTGATAGAAACATTCTCCAAACCTTGTCATTTTTCTGGAATTCTTTAGGCACTACCATTTTGTTGTAGGCCCTAACAACCTTTACTATTTGGATTCTCATTTTTTGTTAAAGTTTCTTCCTTAGCTTCTAGAGCATCCATTATTTCAATATTCATTGCTTGTGAATAGTCATCTCATGATAATCCCATTTGTTGGGCTATCCTATATGACCTTACGTTCACTTCGGCAGGGATTACTGGAGTGTGTCCATAAACTAAGTTAAACATGTAAACGGTCCTATACCCATGATTCAAAATTTCCTTGCCAAGCTACCTGAAACAGATTTCCGAAAGTCCACAGAAAAATGATTACTTATTGCCCAAAGTGAGAAGCAAGAATATTCTGATAAAGACGTTCTTCAGTAATATCATCATCACTCTCGAAGTCATGTGTGGTAGCAATACCAAACTAAATACGACGAGTAGTGGGTCCTGAGCTAAGCCTTGGCTAAACCTTGGAAATCTTAATGCCATAATGCCTTTCAAATTCTTGTATCACCTTGACCTTTCATAAGTGGAGAGAGAATGAAGCACCCATAATAAAGGCATTTAATATTTGTTCTTGATTCAACACACTTCCACTGAGGTGTCCGAGTAGATACTCTTATTTTCTCTCGAACCATGATAATATTTTACAAAATTGATCATATCTTTGAATCATTTATTTCTCTTGAAATCTCTTCAATTCTTATTTCTACACGCGTCTTTTTTTAGGAATCCTGTTGCTTCCCTTTTAGAGGTCATATTGCCCCATAAGGCATATAGCAACAAATCATCCCATTTTCTTAGATTTTTATCTATTAGCTTTGAGATCCCTTTAACTATGATCTTATTAATAGCCTCAACTTGACCATTTGATTTAGCATGGTAAGGTGTTGAATGAAACTTAATAATCCCAAACTAAGTAAGATAATCCAGTAGGTCAGGGTTCCTGAATATTGTGGCTTGATCAAAGGTTATATTTTCTATAATTCTAAATCTTTTAATGATTTTCTCTTCTAAAAACTTTTTACAACTTGGGTATTAGATCTTGGGTATTCCAAAACTTTTTACCACTAGGATGTACGAATGCTTTTCGGAGGATGCAGGATTGATTTCTCCTATGACATCCACTACCCATCCTATGAAAGGCCAAGGTTTAAGAATGTATTTCAGTTTGAGCTGGTGACCTACATATGGGTCCAAACTTCTCACATCTTTGACAACCTATAGCATAATTCATACAATCCTTTCTCATAGTAGGGCAATAGAATCCATGTTTGTGCAACAACCATCTCATGTTTAGACCGTTTTGATGAGCACCATATAGCCCTTGGTGAATCTCAGCCATGAGACTTAGAGCTTCTCTAGCATCCACACATTTTAAAAGTAATCCTTCTGGATCCTTTTTGTAAATTCACCAAATTGCATGCAAAACTTAGTTGCTGCCATTTTGACTATATTTGGCACTTTTGTCCCTGTTGGGTTTTGGAGATAATGAATAGTTTCATCTTAGTGTAAGAAGGGTTGCGGTTGGCCCAAAAACCGCAACGCTTCTTGTAAAGGCCCAAAAACCGCAGCCCTTCCAGCGCAGCTTTCCTTTTTTTCCCATAGTGTAACTCCTGGAAAAATATTCTGACCTTCTTGGCCGTTTGGTAGTTAAATGGCGTCACTCCTTTGTCGGCCTTTACCCAGATGCACTATGTATCTAAGGTTCCTAAAATAGTAGAAGGAGCCTGGTTCAGTGTCTGCAACCGTCACAGTTTTCTTACGTCTTGGGACAAGACCTCCAAGATGCACGCCTAGAAGGCGAAATTCCAGTTCGTCCAAGCACCTAATGATGCAGTGGCTAGGAGATATCGCCAGTGTAGCCGGGCGCCTACCAATACTAGACGAACAACATCCTTTTTGGAGCTGGAAACTAATTCTGACGAGGAACTGGTAGAAAGCTTCAGAATTTCGGCGTATTCTGCCCCAAACAACTCGTCCTTTAAGGGTCCGTCCAACCGAAAACCCTTGAAGGACATGTTTTACAACGATAATTACCTGATCGACGTTGGCTTGCGGTCGGCCGAAGATAGAGGTATACTCTTTATTTCTCAAGTAAACTTCCTCGTCCGAATATTCTGTATTATTAATTATATGCTTTCTTTTCCATATTTGGCCAAAGAAACGTTAAAGAAGTCTTGCACGGGAGACATCAGTATGTCTAAATAGAGCAGCTCTCTTAAGAAGGAGTACAACGAAACCGGCTCTGAAAAGAGGACAAACAACTTCGTAAGTTTTTCTTTTTTTTTTTTTTTTTTTTTATGGGCTGGTTTTGCCCGGCCTGAACCTTCGTCAAGGGTATATAACAAAGTGTTGCAAAGGCGTCTTTATGGAGCCTGTCCATTTTAGGATGAGGCTCTTTTTGAAAAGGGAAGCCGTCCGGCAATCTTTTGGCCAGCTTTCTTTTTCAGCTAGCGTTCGTCAAGGAACTGAAGTGCTTATTCAGATTCTGGACGGAGCTCGTTCTTGCGCAAAGAGCAGCCAATTGTTTTTGGCCGACCTTCCTCTCGGGAAACTGTCGTTTGGGGACTGAAGTTAATCTTCAGTGTTTGGACGGGTCTCTTTCCTAGATGGGGAGTGGCCAACTGTTTTTGGCCGACCTTCCTCTTTTGGCAACCTTCGTCTGGGGGCTGAAGTTAATCTTCAGTGTCTGGACAGGTCTCTTTCCCAGATGGGGAGCGGCCAACTGTTTTTTCTTTTTTTTGGCGGCCTTCGTTCTTTAGGCAACCTTCATTTCTCTAACTTGCTTCCATTTTTTTGTAAAAAAAGTCCCAACGTCAAAAGCATTGGCGAAAAATCCGGCTTCCAAGAAAAGGCCGCCACTTCGATTGATGTACCTCCTCCCAAAAAATCCAAAGGCTTTACAGCCAAGAAGAAGGTTGAGCGCCCTTCTCTTCCAAAGGCTAAGAAGCCTTCAAAATCGGAGGATGGGAAAGTCATTGTTCACTTTGTAGGAGATGGTGCCCAGACGCCTTCTTCTACCGTGCCTGCTATACAGCCGGACACGATTGTGCTTCTGGACAGTCCTGCCACGGCCAAGCCAGGATTTGATCAGTCGGACGCAACTAAGCAAAGTTCGACCTGTAGTGGCCATGTTGCTATGGTGCTATCTCAGATGTCCCCTACATATAGATCTGCTTCGTTGTCTTGAGGTGAGTCCTACTACTGCAACATAGTTAAGACACTGCGTGCTGGCGGACGTCCGATGAGTCCGTCCAACGGACTAGCAGTGGTCATTCCCGTTAGAAACACTGACGAATCTCCTCTTTCAAATAAAGGCAAAGGAGCGGTTGAAGCAGTTCTTGAGGCTTCCTTGTACTTTTGTACGACGGATCCTCGGCCGCTTTTGCCAGGATGACTTCGGCCGATCGTGAGAAGCTCAAGCACGAGCTCTTCATGGGCTTTCCTGAGCCTTATATCAATGGCTTGAGAGGTGCTTCTTCTGGGCATGTAGGCGACATTTCCCAGCTTGCTGCTGAGGTATTGAAATCATTTCCTTACCGTTCTTCTTGTGTACTAGCTTATAAAATAATTTGTTTTTTCATGGGCGTCTAACTTATTGGTTTTATCCTCTTCTCTTCAACTCTTTGCTCGCAGTATAATGAAAGAAGACTGGGAAAGGTTACTCTAAAAATAAAGCAAAGAGCTCGTCCGGCATGCTATAATGGCCGGGGACAAGGCCATACATGATATAGAGTGGTCGGAAATTCTGTACCGCCAATCTAGAGAAGCCGGCGAGAAGCGCTCAACCGAGATGGAGGCGGCCATCAAGACCTATCTCCTCCACATCAACAGTCTCTTCGTTGAGCAGGACGAGTTGGAGCTGGCTCTAAAGGCTGAGAGAAATACTGCTCTCCTAGACGTCGTCCAACTTAGAAGGGAGAATTGCCTTCTAAGAGCTCAGAACCATCGTCTAAACGAGGAGGCGGCTCAGGCCTTCAATGACGCCAAGGAGGGTCTGAACGAGGTCATCGACACCTCCAAGACTTAGGCTGTAAAGGCCATCGAAATGCTGGTCGAAGCAGACGACATTCCTCGCTATGAACATCGTCTAAACTTCCAAGAGAGTCTTCACAAAGCAATGGTGACCGGTGAGGAGCCTCCGGTCTTTGAAGAGTCGTCGTCTGATGAAGAGACTTAGGCCGATGATGCCAGCATTCCTCTTTAATAGAGCTCATAGCCTAGGCTCCATGCTGTTCAAACTTAGCTAGAGGCCATTTTGTACTTAGTTTATTTTTTTTTCTATCTTCTCGGTTGTAATCCTTTTGGACAAACTAATATATATCAGAACTTTTTCTCCAATATTGTCTCTGTTTTCAATCTTGTTTTTTTTTGCTAAGTACCAAAATGCCTCGTCTAATTCTGAATAACCGCAATTTGTCCAATACTGTTGCCACTGATGGACGAATTGAATATGTAATTTACTCCAATACTTGCTCAATTTTTCAAGTGTCGAAGTTGCTCGTCCTTGACAATAAAAGTGTTTCACTTAGACAAGGCTTCTGATGGTTATTCAGCCCATTGATTTCTGGAAGATCTCGTTTTTTATAACTTTAGAACTGTTGGTGTTGTTCGTTTGAGAATTGATAGAATAACTAGCAGATGGTTTTGCCTATGTGGTTTTTAAGCCAGTTATCAAGTCGTCTAGGGTCCAAGATCATGGATTGACCTATACCTTGGATGGATTCAACCTTAGTCGAAGCTTTGAATCCCTATGCATTGGCTCTCCCCCCCCCCCCCCTTCATTGGACGAAGTGTATACTATGAATCCTCTTTGTTCCAAGAAGGAAAATGGCCATGATTAATAGTGATTTCTGAGGGATAAAAACATTCAGGGGACCAGTAACCCGACCTGCTTTCTTTATTTTTTTATATGTAATAACTTATTCCTTTACAAAGGTGGTTATTACCTGGATGGCCTTATGATTGAAAGTAAGATCCCTTTACTAAGGTTTTTTAATTATGGTCGTCTTCTTTTAGGAGCTTAATGTTACTCTTTCTAGAGTTTATCAATTGAATGCCATTCGCCACATGAAATCCCTTATAGATCTGTAACATGTTTGGTCGTTTTCACCTTGTAAAAGAACAGACGGCGCCAAATATTACGTAGTGCTAAACTTGTAAATATACTGCTATTTCACAACAAGTTGCTCAACTAGAGACTTGTGCAACAATGCCTTAATCAAACGATCCCGAACCGAGCTCCGTTCCCAAAACTGCAAAAAGGGACTCACCTTGGAGGTTTCAATGGTATTTCCCCCTCCGAAGCTTAAGTCAGGTATCAGAGGTAATAAGGAAAACTTTAGAGAGAGAGAGAGAGATAGAGAGAAAGAAAGAGAGAAAGAGAGAGAGAATTATGATAGAGTAACAGTACACTGTAATGAAAAACGTACTTTTCTCTTGATTTCAAGTACTATTTATAGTGTTTGGGATAATTGATGTACCTTGAGATCACCCTAATTTAGGGGCACCTTATTGGCCAAGCAATGAAAACATGACACGTGACATGCAATGATTAGAAGGTACACATCATCCAATCTAAGGCAAGTGCCTTTTTGGAGCTATGGGCCTAAGTAGAGGCCAGGCTAGAAAGGTGGGCTGGTACTTCTCCAAATTGGAATTTGTACTTCAACACTCTCCTTTTTACCATATACTTTCAGCAGCAGGTTAGGGACACTTGGTCCATCCAGATGAATTCACGTGTTCCACTGAGTGCCATTGATTTTTATGCTACAACTCCTCCCACTACAATCAAATGGATTGTGACCCTGCCTGTAATATAATTTGTACTCCCTAGGTGACTTTACCTATATTCGCTATTGGGTCATCCCATGTTTGTTTACCCACTTTTTCTGTTTTTTTTTAAAAAAAAAGGTCTCACGAATTGTTTATTATTATTTTTACCTTCTCACTCTACTTCTTGGTTCGCAATATTATCTTCGATATTATATACCAATAAACTAGTACTTTCTTTTTCCTTATATTACCCACATACCTATTTTTTCTAAAAAAAAATTGTCCAAAAAAGTGGGTAAACTAATAAAAACTTGATGGAGTAGTAGCGGCGACAAGTAAACAATTTACTAATTATAACTATTTATAATTCTTGGTACACTGGATAGAAACTCCTTGTTAACTTCCTATCTCTTAGCTTCAAAATTTAAGACTGTATAATTTGAAAGTTGTGCTGAGGTAAACTAAACATTAACATGTAAATTTCAGAAATCTACCCTATTGTTCTTAAATAAAAAGAGAAACACCTTGTTGTGGCAAAACTTATAACTCACTATCTAAGGCTTCATAGGTGTTGTTTGGAAAAACAATCAAAGTCAACATTACATATTTAGGGATCTAGGGTTACTATGTTGGTTAAAATAAATAGTGAACACACAGTATTAAAAACCACATACAAACTTATATAAGCATTTTCAAAGATACCAACCTCGATTCTCCATGTACCTTCATTCTTAATTAGATAAGTTATTTGGAATTTTGAAACCTAAAACTTAAAATACAAAGATACAAACAATACGTAGATCGTACTTAATTTATATAAAAATTAACGCCGTGTAGATCGTATTTACTATTCTAGTTTTGGGTCATACCAGTCACATCATGCAAACATAATGTTATACATATTATATAAATCATATGTATATTTATAATATAATAAAATAAATAATAACCATTTACTTATTGACAATTAAGAAGCAAATAAAAACTTTCCATAAGAATTATAAAACTTAACTCTTTAAGTTAGAAATTATTTACGTAATATTTTGTTGAACCCTAGTTTGGATGATGATAAAGGAACTAAGATACAAACTATGTTATAAACTAACAAGTTGTTAAGTGAATGGAATTTGCAAGGTATCACTGCATTAAGTAAAGAGAATACTAAGTCTAAAGAAAATATCAAGTTTGGATTCTGAAGACTAAGTGAATATGCTCAAGCAACTGATACTTGAGAATTGAGATGCATTACATCATAAGTAAAAAGCGAGACTTTTATTTTTTAGTTCCTATGCAAGGAACGAGCAAGTTATGGTAAGGTGCAAGGGCATATTAAAAATAGAATCATTGTGTGTTCTTTTGAAAAGAGCAGACGTACTGGTACTAAATATTTAAGTTAAAGGAACTAAAGAAACTTGACATATATATTATAAGGTGCAATAGTTATTTTGTGTCAGTTGAAATATTGAAGCCTCTAAAATTTAGGAAATCATTATTGTTTAATTAAAAATTTGAAGGAAACTCTTTTTGGGAAAAGATATTGTCGTTGTTGAAAAATAAAAATCCTTTTTCGGTTTCTAAAAGAAAATATTTAAAGATATTATTTGATAAAAGGATTTCATTTTAGTTTTATTAATTTAAATACTCTTAATTAAAAATCAAATTTAAGATAGTTGTATAAGCAAATGCTAAATATTAGGAAGCAGTGTTAATCTGTTATACACGTTCAAAAAGATCGTGGAGTTCAAGAATAGATAATCGAGCGTGTTGAGGAACAATATGGAAAAATGATTAATCCACTATCACATGTTTTAATCCCACGTTTTACTTAACGACTGCTATACATACCAAGTAATTAAGTGAGTTTAATTAATTAAAGTGTCAATGTTTTCATTATCTTATAAGTCATTTGTTCTTTGCCTACTTACTCTATTCCAATAAGTTTATTTGATCATAATAGTTTGGGAACTTGAGTTTAGGTAATTAATAAAAGGGTTGAGTTTAAAATGCCTAGTGATTGAGGTTATGATTCTTGGGTTGCCTTCCAAGCATCGCATTTTTAATTTATATCATTGGCTCGACATAATATGCCTTTTATTGCTGCAAAATACTCTCTTTTAGAGCAGCTATAAACAGTCGTCCGAAGCCTATAGCGCTGGCCATCTCATCTAATAAAATCTACCACAATATATGTAAAGTAACTTTTCTGCGTTTGCGTTGTTCAATGTATCGATGAATAGCCGAATCCGCTGAAGCTAAATTTCTTCGGCTCTCATAAACCTATCAAATGGAAATCAGATTCAGTTATAGCTACTACACATTGCAGCAGTTAAGGGATTATATAGAACATGATATACTGCAAGTTGTCGAATAAAAATAGTGTATAATATTGGACAGTAGGCATTCTTGTTTTTTATACACTCATCTGCGCTGAAACTATACAATGTCCTCAATGTAAGTCTTAAGTATGGAAAGCAATCATGTTATTGAGCAGCATGATCATGATTATGGATTGTAATCACATTTCAGACTGGAATAAATGCAAACAAATAATATGGACCAATTTCAAAGATTTTTGTCAATTGATATTGAGAGTTGAAAACTAACTGTATGGGTATAACCCAAGTCTACTAGCGGCCATAGGAAGCAAGGCCGCGAATAAGATAATGGACGCAAATATTATACAACCATCAGAAGGATCATCCAAGTCAGTTCGTCTCTAGAGGCCAACAGTGTTGGCGGACGCCTAACAAGACAAAAGAAAAGGAATCTTCCCACCTGTCAAGTGCGTCACAGCCCTACACGTGTCGAAGGATTATATGCCCTGTCAGAGGAATAGTACTTCTATAAATACCCCAATGGTACTATTCTGCAGGTACATTCTCTTTCATACTGAAAATAGCTTATCTCTCTCTCTCTAGTTTCTCTCTCTATAATCTTAGTGGACCAATTCATGACTTGAGCGTCGGAGGGGGTTTCCTCAAAACCACCCCGAGGGTAGTTTACGTTTACGTCTTGTGTAGTTTCCAGCAAGGACGTGACCTCTCTACATTTGGCGGACTCAAGAGAGGACGCTAACCGTTTCCAACCGAAACAATTTGGCGCTAGAAGGAGGGGCCTCCCAACCTTAACAAGGAAACAGTCATGGATGACGTGAATAATGCTAATCAAGGTCCCAAAGACAATGATGTCGGTCAGACCTCATCGCAGCCAGTCATCAGTGGGGCGATAGGAAATCCACATTTCAACTACCAATCTCCTGAAGGACAAACTCCAAACAACAATGTACCTCTCAATTTGGCTCAATTGAGTCAATTTTCTCCTGAACAGCTACAAACTGTAGCGTCCTTCATCCAAATGTTGACTGCCAATCCCCAACAGAGCACACCCAATCAACCATCTGGCGGGACCCGTAAGCGACCACTGGCTGTGGCCAGTAGGAACGCTGACGGCACCCCATTTCGAAAGATGCGGTCCTTGAATCCTAGTGGACGGGAGCTGGAGAAGAGGATTGATCAGTCAGACTATGAGGAAGACATACTGGAAACAGAAGAATTGTACCATTCGGAGGAAGAGGCCCAAGATGGCTCCCGTCGTGAGTACAGTGCCTCAGGCGCTAGTAACTATTCGACGGGGGGTCACCTGCTCATCAAGCCTAAGCTTTCTCCTTTCACCATGGATATACTGAATCATCCAATGACAAGAATCAAAATGCCAACCTCCAAGTATGATGGCACTTCAAACCCAGATGATCATGTGGCTGCTTACGAGGGCCACATGTTCCTTTACACTGACGTGGACGCCATATGGTGCAAGGTCTTCCCATCTACATTGACAGACATAGCCCAGTCATGGTTCAAGAGTCTCAAACCAGGTAGCATCTCTAGCTTCTCCCAGCTATCGTCCACATTCAACACTCATTTTGTTAGTAACAGACACCGCGAGCGTACTACGTGAGAACTGCTATCTGTCAAGCAGGGGGGCAATGAGAGTTTAAGGGATTATATTGGCCGTTTTAATGTTGAGGCCGTCTCAATCCCACGATTACAGCAAGATGTAGCGACGCTAGCCCTGATAATGACCGGACTCAAGGAGGGGTCGCCATTTCGGAATTACCTGGGCCGTAAGTCTTACACCACTCTGGGTCCCGTCCTGGGCAAGGCCAATGATTATATCAGGGGGGAAGGAGTTTGACAAAGCTGTGGGCAACCGCGAATCTGAGAAGAAGGAGGATAAGCAGAAAAAAGATAAGAGCCGTGAAGCTGATCGAGGCCGAGATGATAGGAGGCAAGAATCACACATGGTAATAAGAGGAGATGATCGAGAAAGGGAAAATGAGAGGTATGACCGCGATCGTAGGGACCGTGAAAGGAACGGTCGAGAAGGGAGTGAACGCAAGGACAGATTTGATGCATACACACAACTTACTACCTCAAGGAGTCAGATCTTTCTGAAGAACAAGGATAGCGACAAATGGCAACGTCCTAAGCCTATGTTTCACAAAAATCGTGATAAGAGCAAATGGTGTGATTTCCATGGGGATCACGGCCACCTCACAGAAGATTGTCGTCACTTGAAAGATAACCTAGAAGATTTGATAAGGAGAGGTTATTTTAGCCAGTACAAAGTGCAGACAAAGGAAGGAGATCTTGTAAAACCAGTCAACAAGAATGTTCAATCAAGGATTAGTGAAATTCACGTCATCAGTGGCGGACCTGTCCATGGAGGTAGTGTGAATGGAGCTAAGGCCAGTCTGAAAGAATTCAGGCACCAGGTCAATTTTAACGAAAGTATGAAGTGGAGACGACCGCCAGCAATGCCGGCAATGTCTTTTACACTGAAGGATGCAGAGCACGTGGTTTTCCCTCATGACGACCCACTGGTGGTCACCTTGAAAATTTCGAACTGCCTGGTTCATAGAATCCTGATAGACGGTGGCAGTTCTGCCAACATCCTATACCTCTCGACATTTGAAAAGCTGATGATAGGGCGAGAATATCTAAAGCCAGTCCGATATCCTGTGATAGGATTCACTGGGGCGTCTGTGACTCCAGAAGGTTTAGTGAGTCTCCCGGTCCGAATTGGAGACGACAGTGAAGTCCGAGATGTTATGACTGAATTGCTGGTGGTTGATGTCCCTGGTGCTTATAACGCCATAGTAGGACGTCCTCTGATTCATGACGTTCACGGTATCGTCTCTACTTATCACTTGACAATGCTGTACGTCGCCAATGAAGGGACGACAGCTAAGCTGAGGGGGAACCAGGAGGCAACAAAATCATGCTATTTGACAACTCTCAAGCAGCCAGCCAGGAGGATGCCAATAGAGGAAATAAACCCACCAGGAAGGAAGCAGAGAAGGGCTCTGAGAAGGGCCGCGATGAATGAGCAAGAAGAGAAGGAATCAGAGAAGGATAAGGAAGAGATGATGGAAGTATCAATGGAAGAGTTAGAAGCCAGGCCAGAGAATACGCTAAGGCCAAAGCCTGATGGGGAAACTCAGCAGGAGATGCTGGCGGAAGATCCGACCAGGACGGTGGCTGTAGGGGCAGATATGGATCCAGAGGTTAGGATCAATTTGGTGGCTCTCCTGAGGGAAAATGCAGATGTCTTCGCGTTCTCTGCAGACGAGATGCCAGGGATAGACCCTTCTGTGATAGTCCATCGTTTAAATGTGGACAGTGCCGTCCGTCCTATCAAGCAGAAGAAGAGAAATTTTTCGGCCGAAAAGAACAAGGCCATAAAAGAAGAGGTAGACAAATTGTTGGCGGCGGGTTTTATCGAGCCATGTGACTACCCAGAATGGCTGGCTAATGTCGTCATGGTAAAGAAAGCTAACGGCCAGTGGAGAATGTGTGTAGACATCACATACCTCAACAGGACCTGCCCTAAAGATTGCTATCCCTTGCCTAGGATAGACCAGTTAGTACTTAGTAGACTCTACTAGCGGTCATGCTCTGCTGAGCTTTATGGATGCATTTTCAGGATATCATCAAATCAGCCTACTCGAAGCAGATAGAAAGAAGACAACATTTATAACAGATTGTGGAGTTTACAATTATAAGGCGATGCCTTTTGGGCTTCGTAATGCCGGAGCCACTTATCAGAAGTTGGTGGATAAAGTGTTCGCGGATCAACGAGGCAGAAACATAGAAGCTTATGTTGACGACTCCATTGTCAAAAGCAAAACTGACCGCGAACACCTAGAAGATCTCGCTGAAACGTTCAGAACGTTAAGAAAGTACCAGATGAAGCTCAACCCCAAGAAATGTGTTTTTGTAGTAAAAGCAGGAAAATTTTTAGGTTTTCTTGTCAGCAAAAGAGGAATAGACGCGAACCTAGAAAAGGTCCAGGCAATCATGGACCTGCCAGAACCAAAAGGTGTGAAGGATATCCAGAGATTAACTAGAAGAATGGCGTCCCTCACTCGGTTCATCTCCAAGTCAGTAGATAAGGCCCTGCCTTTCTTCACTTTATTGAGGGGAAACAAAAAATTTGAGTGGGGGGAAGAACAGAGCAAGGCCTTCGCGGCCGTAAAGGAGCATTTGAAAAAATTACCCACCATCACAAGGCCTGAAACAGGAGAGACATTGCAGATGTATGTCTCTGCGTCGCCAAAGACGGTCGCGACCCTACTATTGGTAGAGAAGGAGAAGAGACAGCAACCAATATACTTCATCAGCCACATCCTTGACGGCCCAAAAAGCCGTTATCAGCTGGTGGAGAAGATGGCCTTGGCACTCATCATAGCAGCCAGGAAACTCAGGCCATACTTCGATTGCCATCCTATTCAAGTGCTCACAAATCAACCATTGGAAAAAGCTCTTCAGAAGATGGACAGCTCGGGTCGTCTGCTGAAATGGGCCGTAGAATTATCTGAGTATGACATACAATACAAGCCTAGAACCGCCATCAAAGCTCAAGCCTTGGCAGATTTCATGGTAGAGGCCTCATATGAAGAGGAGGAAGTAGAACAAAAAGAGAGCTGGTTATTGGAAGCGGAAGGATCCGCTGCTGATGGCGGCTCAGGAGCCAGGATAGTTATGACAAGTCCGGAAGGGAACAGTTTCCAGTACGCCATCAGGTTCGGTTCCCAACATCAAACAACGAAGCAGAATACGAGGCAGCCATAGCGGGGCTGAGAATGTGCTTGGCGACTGGCGCTAAGCAAGTACTCCTAAAGACAGACTCGCAGTTGGTTAGCGACCAGCTGAAAGGGGATTTTGAAGTCAGAGGGACAAACATGATGAAGTATGTGGAGAAAGCTAAAGAGTTGATAGCTCAGCTTCGACATTTCGAAGTGCAAGCCATACCGAGAGCAGAAAACGCAAAAGCAGACGCTCTTTCTAAGCTTGCCAGCTCCAATTCATTTAAGGTTGAAAGAACAGTCACTATAGATATGCAAAAAGAAAAGAGCATTTCAGAGCAGATTGTGACCGTCAATACGGTAAATCAGCAGGGAGAGTGGTTCACTGAGTTGGTAGCGTACAAGCTGACAGGGGCGCTCCCGAATAACCCCTTCGCCGCGATGAAATTGAGGCGACAAGCCAACTGGTACATCATATATCGGGATGAGCTGTATAAAAAGTCATTCAGTCTGCCTCTACTAAAATGCGCAACAGCATGGGAGTCGAAGAAATTACTTGAAGAAATACATGAGGGTATATGTGGAAATCATATTGGCGGAAAAGCTCTAGCATTGAAGGCGCTAAGGGCTGGGTTTTATTGGTCGACTATGCTTGCGGATGCCCAGAGTTACGTAAAGAAATGTGATAAATGCCAAAGGTATGCTCCTGTCATCAATAGACCAGCTAATGATTTACCGCCCATATTGTGTCCCATCCCGTTTGCGCAGTGGGGGATGGATATCCTAGGGCCGTTTACAAAAGCAACTGGAGGGAGGAAGTTCTTAATAGTGGGCATAGATTACTTCACAAAATGGATAGAAGCAGAGCCGACAGCTCAAATTAAAGCCCACCAAGTCAAGAGGTTCATTTGGCAGAATATATTGACAAGGTTTGGGATCCCTATGGCTATTGTTTTCGACCATGGCGTTCAGTTCGATTGTCGTCCAATACAAGCTTTCCTGGCGGAATATAGGGTCAAGTTCGCGTATTCAGCTGTGTGCCACCCCCAAAGCAATGGCCAAGCAGAGGCCGCGAACAAGCAAATTTTGAACGCCCTCAAAAAGAAACTGGATGAGTTCAAGGGAAAATGGGCAGATATGGTACCTGTCGTTCTTTGGTCAAATAGAACAACAGAAAAAGAAGCGACAGAGGAAAATCCTTTTAAACTTGCTTTTGGAGCAGAAGCAGTGTTGCCGGTCGAGGTGGGTTTGCCCTCATACCGAGTGAAATACCAGAATCTGGACGCGAATGAACAAGCTCTCAGGGAAAGTCTGGATTTCCTACCCGAAATAAGGCTCATGGCGGAGCTGAAGGCAGCTGCGTATAAGGACAGATTCAGTAGAGCCTACAACAAGAGAGTCTGGGAAAGGCCACTGGATGTCAACGATCTCGTCCTCAGGAGAACAGCCGCCAACGGTAAAGCGCATGCTGAAGGGAAGCTAACTGCAAACTGGGAAGGCCCGTATATCATCACTCAGAAGATAGGCCCCGGTTCTTTTATCCTTAAAGATATGGACGGGAAAGAACTTAAGAATTGCTGGAATGCTGATGTTCTCAAAAAGTATGATGTGTAGGCAATGATTGTAATGGGCCAAGAGCCTTTGATCGAATTACATAAATAATATGACCTACACTAGCATTCTGATAAATTCTCTTGTTTACTCTATACCATACTTTTGTTAGTATCCTATGTTAAAAAGTTAAAAGCATTCGCGTTATCTTAACAGGCTAAGTGCATTAACGGTCATATGACAGACCTAGTACATCAATTAAAGCCATATAACAGGCTAAGTGCTTTAACGGTCATATGACAGACCTAGCACATCAATTGAAGCCATATAACAGGCTAAGTGCATTAACGGTCATATGACATACCTAGCACATCAATTAACGCCATATAACAGGCTAAGTGCATTAACGGTCATATGACAGACCTAGCACATCAATTAAAGCCGTATAACAGGCCAAGTGCATTAATGGTCACATGACAGGCCCATCGCATACTTTGAAGCCATAAAGCAAGAAAAATAGAGCACGTCAAATAAAGGTAAATGGCAAATCATATAAGCATACGGACGACAATACAACAAGCAACCAGATTAAAAAGAGTACTTTCCATTGAGTAAAAGCTATTGGCTTGGCGGCCAACTACAAAAAGAAGATATTGCCGGCCAATATGAAAAAAGGCTTTTAGTCAGAAGCAAAAGTACTTAAAAAAATTAATTAACAAAATTGTTCAAGAACGCCAACAAAAGGCGAATTACAATATTATAACTTAAAGAGTATTACAAGCTGATTCCAAAAAACTAAAAACTATTGGAGGAGCAAGAAGAGCTGATAGATGGCCGCCAAAAGCTTCAAGAAGGAGGAGGTCTGGGCGTTGTAGGCTCGCGAGGGTCCACATCAGCTATGGCATCCTCCTCAGCAAAATTCGGATCTCCCTCAAAAGGCGACAGATGTTGACCTGCCGCATGAGCGTCCTCAATGACGTTCCAGTCAAAGCCTGGAACAGTTTTACAGACACATCTCATGGCGGCAGCCCAACCGCCATCATACCTTTTATGCAGCTCCGCCACATACTCCTCAGACGCCTTGAAGTTGGCAACGGCATTGGCGGCTCCTCTGACTTCAGCAGAAGAGACGTCTAGAACAGCTATCTCCTTCTCATTATTGGCAGTCTCCACTACCTTGGTCAGAGCCTTGACGTTCTCCTCCGCTTCCTCCAGCAAGGCCGCCCTATCCCTCAGAGTTATCACCTCATCTTCCAAGGGCGCCAGCTTTTCCTCTACATCCTTCAGCAGACCCTGACAAGTCTCCAGGGAGGCCTTATAAGTGTCCGCCAATCTCTGATACTCCAGATATTGCTCTATCAGCTCGATAGCAGCATTGTTGGCCTACGAAAGCAAACAAGAGACGTCAGTAAAAAAAAAAAAAGAGAAAAGAGAAAAGAAGAAGGAAAGTTAAAACATACCACTAGCTGGTCATGAGCCAACCTAGCAGCTGGAGTCTTCAGAGAGCCTGAAGGACGATCCAAGGGTAGCTGCATACCCTTAAGAATACGGTAGGCAAGGATGCCACCGTTTTCAGGGATGTCAGAGTACAAAGACTCATCCTCCCTGACGTCCCAGTTTGGCTGGTAAATCTTGCCAGGGGTCACAGTCTGGGGGGCGAAAGCGGCCGCCACTGCGTCGCTTAATGGCACCTCCTTCTTCTCGATCCATTCCCGGAATCTATAGAAGATCCTGGGAGAGAGATTAGAGAGGAAGCTAGGAGTGGCAATCAGCTCCCTTAACTTCTCCTTAATAGAATAAGTGGTCTGGGACACCAGAGAGCCACCGCCAGCCGTATCGATGCCAGCAGCATTGGCGCCCTCGGCCTGAACCTCCTCAGCAGAAGGATCCAAGTCCTCTACCCGCACCTCGTTCGCAGCGGAAGAGCCAGGGTCCTCCACTACCTGCCTTTTGTTGGCAGCAGAATCTTCAACAGTCTGCTCCCGAGAGCGCCTCCGGCTCACGGAACCGCCCCTGGTGACGGTCCTGGTGGCGGAGGGCCTAAGAGGAATAGTAGGGGAGTTGGTAGCAGAAGTTGTTGCGACTATTGGGACGCGAGTGCTAACAGAAGGACTGCGACCCCTTCGTCGGATAGTTTGAGGCCCATGACGGTTCCCTCCCCTGCGGCCGTTTGTAGAGCTGTGCATTGTCGGGTAATCGAAAGGAGGAGGAGCAGGCAGATGTGTTAGCGATCGATAATCGTTGTCGACGCCGAGAACGTCAAGATCAAGATGACTAAGACCTGCAAAACAAATGAACCAAGACGATAAAAAAAAAACAAACAGCCATGTATATATTACCGCCATCAGACGCACCAATCCGACAACACTACTTACCATTTTCATAAGCAGGAGACAGCAGGAGAGCCGACAAAGGCTTATCTCCCAAGATGTACTTGGTATGAGGGAGCCAGATTGAAGGCTCCTTGGACCTAACAACTTTCCCATCGTCAAAGGTGGTGTCATAATCGGCTGAAGCAAAGTAATCATATGCCGCTAACTCTTCCTCAGTTAGCGGCTCCAGAGGTAGGTGCTCCATGTAAGGAGCAGGTTCTGTAAAATGACGGCGTACGGGATAATCATCTGGCACCCGCACCCAGAAGAAGTCGTCCTGCCAGCCTTTCAAACTGGTCATCTTAGGCTGGACCGTCATCTTCTTGTCAGCCGTCATAAGAGACCACCATCCAGCCAAACGGGAGGACCCGTTCTTCTTCAACCAATGAAGGTGGCGGAACAGGTTGACGGTCTGGGGAAAGTCAAGAAAGCGTACCACCCAGATGTACGCAATGAGGTTACGAATGGCCAGAGGAGTTAGTTGGGCCAGACAAACATTGAAAGCATTCAGAATCTTCACCACAAAAGAATCCAGAGGAAAACGAAGACCAAACTCAAAGTGATGAGTTTAGACGGCTATGTGACCAGGAGGACACTCAGTTATAGTGGACCCTTCTGACGGCACAATCAATTTATAAGGAGCAGGCATATGATATAAATCCCGGGCCACCCGGGGATAGTGCAGCTCCAAAGCATCCCGGCGCCATGGTTCATCTATAACTACTGTAAGAGGACCATTGTAGGCGTCCTCAGGAAGCCAAAGAGCACTTGTTCCCGGCCCAACCTCATCGTCCTCCTCTCGGCCAGACCGAGAATCCTCTTCAACCTTTGGGGCCTTCGAAGCCGTCAACCTAGTCCGACGCTGGTAAACGACCTCAGTGTTATCCTCTTGGTCCATAGCAGTAGGTGAATCACTGTCGTCACCTAAATCAATAATAGGGGGGTTAGGAGTTGCACACTCCTGCAAACGGTCGTAAAAGTCGGACGATACTCTAACCCCCGCGTCTGCCAAGCTATCTAACCAAGCATGTTCCCTAAGAGGAAGAACATCAAGACCAGGGACGGCATCTGCTGGCGGATGCCGACGGGTACGCCTAGCTAAAATTTGGTGTCTAAGTTCCCTAAGCGTCTGCTTATTGCCACTCTGGCTAGCCGTCAAGTACCTTAGAGTCAAATTTTGCTCCTCAGGAGTAGATGGGTCGTTAAGAAACTTATACCTTAATTCTCTCTCTCTATCAGTTGTGGGAGATATGTCCGCTAATAGCCTAGTTCTCCCAACGGGGCTAGTGTCAAGCTCAGAGGTTTGGTCAACAGAAGGAGAAAAGGGATCACTTTCGGTTAAAAAAGCTTCACCAGAAGCATTTTGGCTATCAGATAGGTCCGACATGACGACGAAAACGCGAAAAAAGACTTAAGAAAATGAGGAGAGAAATTGTAGAGTTACCTGGAAATGTAAGGTCGCCGGAAAAAGCGAGGAAACAAAGAGCGGAACTTGCCGGAAAAGACAGGTAAAACTCTGAAACAGCAAAGACAACACCAAAAGCTGAAACCTTGGACCGGAAAACCGCCGGAAAATCACAAAAACAAGAACGAGGAAAAACCCAGAAAATGCAAGTCGAGAAAAGACGAAATCCTCAGTACCACCGGAACCGGAAGAAGGAAACTAAGAAAATGATGAACTTTTTAGTAACAATGGGGCACTAAAAAGCGAGCTCTGGAGCAATGCAAATATCGGCTATGGAGGTTTTTGTCAGAAAGCAAGAGCAAGGAAAGAGGAGGTTCTTTGAAGTATGAGATAAAAAATTCAGAAAAGAAACCGCCTTTTACCTTTATACCAAAATGAATGGCCACGATCGCACGAACTCTTTAACTCCCTCTGAGATAAGCGCCAAGTGTCAAGACTGCAATAAAACCTAATAAAGCATTTGGGCGGGATTTTCGGAAAAGGTAATCATTAACTTTTCGAAATTCTTCAACTCCCTATGACGACACGTGGCACTTAACAAACCTACCCCATTAAAAAACGAAAAATTGAAATAAAAATAAAAAAATCATCACAAAAACACCCGCGTCCATCCGACAACATTTTTAACGGTCGCGACCCCAAAAAAATGTTGGGGGCTAGTTGTATGGGTATAACCCAAGTCTACTAGCGGCCATAGGAAGCAAGGCCGCGAATAAGATAATGGACGCAAATATTATACAACCATCAAAAGGATCATCCAAGTCAGTTCGTCTTTAGAGGCCGACATTGTTGGCGGACGCCTAATAAGACAAAAGAAAAGGAATCTTCCCACCTGTCAAGTGCGTCACAGCCCTACACGTGTCGAAGGATTATACGCCCTATCAGAGGAATAGTACTTCTATAAATACCCCAATGGTACTATTCTGCAGGTACATTCTCTTTCATACTGAAAATAGCTTATCTTTCTCTCTCTAGTTTCTCTCTCTATAATCTTAGTGGGACCAATCACTGACTTGAGCATCGGAGGGGGTCCCTCAAAACCACCCCGAGGGTAGTTTACGTTTACATCTTGTGCAGTTTCCAGCAAGGACGTGACCTCTCTACATTTGGCAGACTCAAGAGAGGACGCTAACCGTTTCCAACCGAAACACTAACCATACGTTGGATCCAGGAATAATCTGACTAAAACATGTATTGTAGCAAACCAACCTAATCAAATATTTGAATTGTTCAGCAAGAAATAATTCTACAGATGACCAGTGAGTTAAAGTAGAAACTTAAAAGTCTACGAGAGATAAGAAGCAAAACATTTTACATCTAAATCAGATTCTGGCCAAAGTACTTCATGTTTTATTCCTATACCTATATATAGAGACGAATTTGAAAATCACTTAGCAAAAAAACACTAGCAGGTCACAATTTCACAGACTACCAAGATACATCCACATTCATTGTTTTATCGCATTGGAAATCTGAGACTATAAAATCAAGCATTAAAGAGTATTATTCTAGGAGAGAGTACCAGAGTGACAAACATACTCCCATCAAATATTAGGCAAAAAGTTGTATGCAAATATGATAGGAGTATAGTACTGTAATGCAATATACGATGTCAACCAAACTAGCAGACTAATTCTACTGATTATTTGAATCATAGTGCTAAGAATACATTAGTGTAGCTACTCTCACATAGAAGCTTATACATACTGTAAACGCAAGATAGTTAGACTTATGACATGAAAAATAAATGAACAAAAATTCCAGATTAGTAAGTGAGCAGAATACTAGACTAATAACATTGTTGCTAGTCCAACTAAATGACTTCTAATGAAGAAAGAAGCCATGTATTGTTTCCTCTATTTTTTTCACAAAGATTCACTCCTCAAACTATATAGTCACAGGAAGAAAAAAAATAGAAGCAAAACTCATTGGCTAAGCCACGCACAGTTAAGACGAACCAATTAGCACTTCTAGTCATGAGAATCAGAAATTAAATGAGCACTAGAGACAAAATCTAAACACCTCAGCAATCAGAAAGTTAATATTAAGGATATGTATCTGAACGTGCTCATTTCTAACTACTTTTTAGACTTAGGCTATGTTCAGTTCACTTTATTTTTGCTTATTTCAGATCTAATCAGATCAGATCAGATCAGATTAGAAAAAATAAGTTTAGATCAGATCAGGAAAAATAAGTTCAGATCAGATCAGATCAATTCAGATCAGATCATGCTTATATTTAAAAACTCATTATTATTATTAAATATCTTTCATTACATATTAGTAAAAATTATAATAACTGAATATTAATAAAGTACTCATTGAGACGAATCAAATAAGACCCCACATGACTATATTTTTTCTTATATATTGAGAAAAATTTAAAAGATTCTCTCTAATTGTGAATAGTGTCAAGATTCTAAGTGAGAAAGATAAAAATAATACAAAGGGAGTACTATTATTTACTAGTACATTTGTTCAAAAGAATTATTAATGTTGTACTTATTAATTATTAATATTGGTTATTATTATTAATCTTGTTGTTATCATTATAAATGTCATTGTTATCATTATATTAAGTTATTTTGTTGTTATCAAATAATAGAAAATTAAAAGACACGTGTTATGAACATAAGATTGACGTAAAAATAAGAAATATATAAAATATGATATCTCAAATTCATGACAACGAAACTACTAAGTTCGAATTACATTTCAAAATAAGCTAAGTGTGAGATACAAATTATAAATTTAGATTCGGTATACCTCTTCCTACCGAATTCCAAATCTCTCTAGCTATTTGAAGTGGCACGATATTTATTTCTTTTTTGCTTAAGTCATAGTTGTTTGTATATCTTATTTTATTTTATATGGAAAAAAAGAGTTGAGTTTGCCAACTTCTAAAGTGTGAAACATTTTTTTAAAGGGAAAGTGTACGTGAAACATTGTATAAGTGCTCTTATAAATTAATGACTTGAGTTATATAATTATTTTTAGTAATAATAATTATTATTATGATTATAACAATTATTGTTGTTCTTATAATAATGATAATAATAATTATTATTATTAATAATAAAAGTTGTGTAAAAGTTGTCATAGAACTATAATGATAATAATAGTAATACTATAAAGAAGTTCTTATAATGTATTGCATAATAATGATTTTACAAAGTAATAATATAATAGTAATAATATATTTTATAAAAGATAAGATCTTGTAAATCAGATCAGTTCAGATCAGATCAGATCAGATCAGATCAGAAAAAATAAGTTCAGATCAGATCAGATCAGAAGAAATAAGTTCAGATCAAATCAGATCAGATAAGTTCAGATCAGAAAATTTCAAGTGAACTAAACATAGCCTTACACAAACAAAATAAAAGGCATTTATGGTACAAAATGAAACACAAGTAGATAATCATGCAGATTCATTATTAACTGAGCAAAGTTAACACCTATTACACACAAGATGAAACTAAGCAAATATGATATTCAAACGCAGGAAATGTTTCATAGTTCAGTATATATAATCACATAGCAAGACAGATTAGAACAAAAGAACACACTAGTGTAATTGACTCTAACTACCAGATCATAGTCAAAGAAATACACTATAGACATGGTTAAATAGTAGGAACTTTAGAGACTAAAATTTACAACTGAAATCATACTGTGATGCTTCAATGATATACAATACAAGTAGTAAGTCGAACTTTGATAAATAGGAAACTAAAATATCTAAACAACTAATTGCGTCCAATTACAAGTAAAGATATCAAATTTCATAACTACCAACAATAGTATGAATTGTATAATTGCTATATTAAACCAATTTGACTAAAATAATATAGATATAAGAAACTGGAATTATGAATAAATTCAGATAGAAACAAGTTCAATTACAAGAACAACTAATTGAAAGTAGAAGGTGTAAGTTCTATTCACTATCAATCTAAGAATAATATCAAACAATAATAGAATATCAAATAATAAAGCAGGAAAGAACACACCAGAACTTTTACGTGGAAACCCAAGAACTGGGAGAAAAACCACGAATCTGCACTTCGAATCGATGAATATTCAAGAAAGATTACAAAAGCACTCAAGAACTCTCTCTACAGCTTTTTCTCTCTCAAATATGTGTTTAGAGATGAAGAATAATCATAATTATAATTACGGCACCTATTTATACCCATATTAAACAAAAGAAAAGACGGAAAATCGAAACCCCGCAGCTCGACATCCCGCGGGGGCAGGGTCCTAGCCCGCGGGCGGACAAAAACACTGAAGAAACTCGTCAGTTTCGTCAGTTCTTCGTAAAACCGTTATAACTTTCTCGTTTCTCACCAGAATTGGACATATGACCTATCATTGGAAAGCTCTCAGAACAAGCTATCACATCCACTTTGAATCACCTCAAAATCATTTATAGATTGAAAGATATGTCCATTCAAAGTTAGCCTTATGTCCCAAATGACGTTTTCCTTCTACGCAACCTCATCTCCACACCCATACACCTCCATGAGCTTCATATACTACCATATACCCAACAATCTCCCACTTGGAGATAGGTGTAAGTGAAGAAAACTTCATACCTTCATCATCCTCTCATTCATCACCTACACACAACTCCCACTGCAAAAGCAATCTCGAGTCGTGTCCAAACCATGACATACCTAAAGAATCCCATGACAACACATCTCCTCTACACCAAGGAAAATAACATTGAAGTTGCACCAACTCCAATACAAAAGATATCAAAGTCTACACCACTTTGATTCTTAATAACTAACCTCAAATCATTGCACCATACTCCATGAACCTACACACCCTCCTACCCGGAGGTCGGATCACCTTAGAGACAAGCACAACCAAATGAAGATCCCTTCCTCTACAACTAAGAAGATAATCACTTCCTCTCCAACCAAAGAAGCACATTGAAGTCTCATCAAACTTCAATAAAACAATTACCACCTAAGCCAAAGAAGCTTCTCATTGTTCTAAAAGCAAACTCACATTGCTCCCACTGAACAATACACCCTTTGTTCCACTTAGGATTTCCGGCACAACATGCTTTGTTGCCGTCCTTCACCTTGTGCGCTTACCGGTCAATTTGCCACCGGGATACCGCTTCACCACGGTTCTCATCCCTTGGCCCACTATCGATAGTTTTCCGACCAAACGACACCTTACATGAAGTTCTCATCCCAATCCCGGCCCCTTCACTATGCTCCCATGGTGTAAAGTGTTCCAGTCCTTGTCCCACGAGCTATGATCATTGCTCCCTTGACAATTTCCAAGAACCACCATCAAACACAACCTTGTAACCCGATGTGCAAGTTGGGTACCGATATCAAGCTTTTCTTCAACCTTGGGATAAACTTGACATTCTTCAACTCCAACGAGCCACCATGAGTGAGTTTCACACTCACATCACCTTTCCCCATGACTTCCACTGCCTTCCATCCGCAAGGTAGACCTTTTCAAGTTTTCCGGTTTGAAATTCCGAAACAACTCCCTGCATGGTGAGGAATGATGAGAAGAACCCGAATCCAAGACCCATGATCCCGAGCACCCAACCAACTCTTCCTGATCATCCATGCTTACCATCAAAGCATCAAATCGTACTCAAAATCAAGTTAGTTGATGCTTCTTCTTCATCATCACTTTCTTGAACCTTCTTCTTCCTTTCCCATTCTCTTTCCTAGGACAATCTCTCTTTAAATGTCCTTCATTACCACACCCCAGCAAGTAACACTAGCCCTGCCTTTTGACTTACTCCGGTCCCCCTTTGACTCCGATTTTCCCTGAAAGTTCCTCCCTTTTCCCCTCCCTCTGTATGCTCCAGATGATTCTCCACTCTCCTTCCTTCGAATGCTCTCACTCAAAATCAGATCACGGACAACATCATAAACCAATTTCTCTTTACCAGAGGAATTACTAACAGCAGTTACAACAGTTTCCCAAGCAGTAGGTAAAGAGGACAACAAAATTAGGGCTTTCACTTCATCCTCAAAGCAATATTAACCGAAGATAACTGACTTATTAATGAATTAAATTCATTAATATGTTCAGCAGCAGAACTACCATTATTCATCTCTAAATCAAATAAACGGCGCATCAGATATACCTTATTCATTGCAGAGGGCTTCTCATACATATCTGACAGAGCTTTGATTAATCCTACCGTTGTTTTGATATCCTTGACATTGAATGCCACAGTCCGAGCCAATGTCAAACGCACCACCGCTAGTGCCTGCCTATCCAGTACTTTCCACTTAGCCTCTTCAATCTCAGCAGGCTTTTCAGACAAAGGTTGATACAGATTTTTCTGATATAAGATGTCCTCTATTTCATCTTCCAATATCCAAAATTTGTCCCATCAAACTTCTCAATTCTAATCTTTGAATCCTCCATTGTTAATTATTCTAGATCTAGACAATAATCAAACCTAGCTCTTGATACCACTTGTAAGTTCTATTGACTATCAATCTAAGAATAATATCAAACAATAATAGAATATCAAATAATAAAGCAGGAAAGAACACACCAGAACTTTTACGTGGAAACCCAAGGACTGGGAGAAAAACCACGAATCTGCACTAGGACTCGATGAATATTCAATAAAGATTACAAAAGCACTCAAGAACTCTTTCTACAGCTTTTTCTCCCTCAAATATGTGTTTAGAGATGAAGAATAATCATAATTATAATTAGGGCACCTATTTATACCCTTATTAAACAAAAGAAAACCCGGAAATTCGAAACCCCGCAGCTCGACATCCCGCGGGCGCAGGGTCCTAGCCCGCGGGCGGACAGAAACACTGAAGAAACTCGTCAGTTTCGTCAGTTCTTCGTAAAACCGTCATAACTTTCTCGTATCTCACCGGAATTGGACATATGACCTATCATTCGAAAGCTTCCAGAACAAGCTATCACATCCACTTTGAATCACCTCAAAATCATTTATAGATTGAAATATATGTCCATTCAAAGTAGCCTTATGTCCCAAATGACGTTTTCCTTCTACGCAACCTCATCTTCACACCCATACACCTCCATGAGCTTCATATACTACCATATACCCAACAGAAGGGAGAAAACTCATGACTGTAGAACCGAAACAATGCAGTCGCTACCCTCAATTCGCCTAAATCGCAGTACTTGTTCAATCCCTGTCAATTTGTCGATCTGGAAGAACCCATTTGTGTTCTTCAATCTCCTGAACTCTGTATATGCGTGTCTTCTTTTTCTTTTTTTGCGTGAGAATACGGGTAATATATACCCAATAGAAATTAGAGAATAGGATAAGAATTGCAACGAAATTTGGTTGAGAAGCAAATGAAATCTCATCTCATTGTGTTGTGCGTAGCTGAAGGAAAAAAATCTATCTATTCTCTGTAAGGGGATTGCTTTGCTAGTTGATGAGAAGTAGGAAAGTTTCCAACTTTTTCCAACTTCCCTTATGGAGAAGATGAGTTTCACCCCTTTTACTTACCACAAGCTCGCGCGAGTTTTGCCCTGTTGGTCTTCTTTATACTATCAATTTATGCACACAATGCGTGTTTTAATTATTATTTTTTGTTGGCCATTCTTTCATAGTGAATTCTTTAAATTTTTTCTTTTCAAGTCAATTTTGTATAGCATTTGAATAACTTCAGTTCTTCTTAATTGTGCTATTTTATCAGTAAATAATTTACAATCAATGAAGCATATATAATGCATAAAGCAATTAGAAATTATATATCACTTATATTTTATTGTTTTTAACATAAAGTTGGAGTTGAAACTATGTGATGGTTCGATAATATTACTTTAGAGAAAAGGTCTTATTTTATTGATAAGCATTATAAGTTTCTAAATACATTAGAAATCATCATCAAGTTTTTACATACTATATTATTGTCGATAAAGTATTTCAATAACACACTTCTAATTTTCTTTATGGATTTTTCTAATCAATGTATAATCATATGTATTCATTTTAAATTTATGGTAAATTTCCTTATGTAAAATTATTTTGTAAATTTTATGTTGTGATGACTTTGAATTATTTGGGAAATTCCTTTTATAAAATAATTTTGTCAATTTTTTGTTGATATGCATTGATTGTACTAACTTTGAGTTGTTTAAGAGTGTTTTTTAAAGTTTGTTTTCTTAAAATATAATTTATTTATTAGGGGTAAAAATGTGATTTCAGATGGGGACACGTTGCTCCCCTCTTCCCTTATAGTTTAGAGATTTTTTCCTTCTTTTTTTTTCTTTTTTTTAGAGTTCGTTTTTGGGTAGACGGACTCACGTTAGTGTTAACGTGAGACCGCTGATGTCATGCTGACATCACGCGTGTGCTTTTTAACCAGCAGTGGAATTAGTTAAGCGTTTGCACCCATTAGTTATGCTAGCTTAAATTGCTTCTGGGTGAATTAGTTAAGCGCTGAAATACATTAGTTAAGCGATGAAGTACATTAGCTAAGCGCTGAAGTACATTAGCTATATCATAAAAATCAGATTATAATGCATTTTATTGGCCATAATTTTAGTATCGCGCATAAATAATTATCTCTTTCTGAAATAACTTCGCACTAATTCTCTCTTTCTTGAAGAACTATCACATTTTTGCATTAGTTATGCCAACCTCAAATAACTAATGCCAAAACAATGTTTACTAATGCATACAATAAATAAAATTAATGACCTTAAAATCATAATTATTGACCGCATACTATCAACCCTCAAAGTATAATCGTTAACCAAATATCAAAACTGCTATAACCATAAAACCACGCATCATTGTTACTCATGAAATTAATAAATAATTATTCTTAATAATTATAATCTTTTTTTGGTTATTTTCTAGACTAAAACTATTAGCCATAAAACCGGAACTAAAAAAAAAAAGTCATAACTAATGTAAAAAACAATAATAACTAAATACCCAAATATCATAACTATTTATCAGAAAATAATAACTAATAGCCAGAATCACAACTATCAACCATAAAACCATAATTAAAGGTCGAGGCTGAGAATTGGAGGAAAAACAGACTTGTCTCACGTTAGTGTGAACGTGAGACGGTCTTTTATAAGACTTTGTGTTTTTTCTTATTCTATTTATCTTCCCCTAATCACATTTAGGGTCTTTTTCTTCTAACATGAAATGGTAAAGTACCTATAACAAAAACAATACACTATTTAAGCTATTTATTCAATAAAATATAATATAGATAAAAATAACTCACCGCTAATAAAAGTCAGTAATATTATATAAACAATATATAAAGGACAAATATCATACTAAAATTATGGAGTAAAATAACATATTATGTGCTTATCATTGGAGTAAAATAAAAACACGCCTACAATTTGGCGACTCCACTAGGAAGGAATTTAAAAAATTAATTTTTAAAATGAGTGGGTGAAATTTGAAAAATGCGTTCCATACTCCTTTTATGCATTAGAATAACATTACAGTCTTGCATATGCATGACTATTGTTTAAGCCACCATAAGGACAATCTACCTTGCCTCAGTAGCATATATTCTATGTGTGAGGTTACCCCCGGGGGTTTTGCGATTTGTCTTCCAAAAAGCTTACTAAGCGATAGTGTTGGATCTTAGTCATAAGCAAACCTACCCAACTATGACATTGTATGTTCCTGACTTGAGAACTGAAGTATGGGATAAATCTCTTAGTCATGGACCCTTTCAAACTGAACCTAAACTTAACCATAGTTTCAAAAACCTATACTGGACTGTAGGTAGAACCTTTGCATCCATGTTATATGACATTTGCCTGTGATAGCAATTTTTACAAGTTATTATTATCTTGTCAATTTGTCATTATTATGTGTCGTTCCTAAAATCGCGTCTAAAAAGCTCGTCAGTTGGCCAAAACATAGACTAAATGTCCGAAAAACATGTAGGGGGAGTAGTGCGCCAAGCGCATTAAGTTTTGCCTGGCACACCACTCTCGCGCCAGACGCGCGACAATGCGTTGCACACAACAATGCTGCACAGCACGCAGTCTGTGCATCACATGCCTTTCGTCGATTTAGTCATTGTGGTGGTTGATCTTATGTTCGGTCTGTCTACTTTCGTATAATATATGGTATATTAGAGGTCTCACATAATTAATAATAAAAATGAGTATTTTCATGCAAGGTCATCATGCATGTCCAACTAATCTTCCCTATCAATCTTACTTTACCATATTCAACGATTTCAAAAACATATATCTTACAAAAACCAATCCTACATCCTCTTCTATTCTACCTTTTCAAAAGCATTTATTAAACACCATCGTACACGAGATTTACAAAAAAATATTTTCAAAATTAAATCATCATTTTGTTCTAACAAACAATAAAAACAAGGGGTTCCTTTCAAAAATGAATTTCAAAAATTCTAAGCCCATTTCAAACACTTTCAATCCAATCCAATCAACCTAATCTAGTTCACTTGCAACCATTTTAGGCCCATGTGCATAATAGTCTATTTTGCATTCATTTTAGGCACATATGCATTAGAGTCCATTTTACATTCATATTAAGTCCATCTAATTTGAGTCCATGCACTCATATTAGGCCCGCTAGCATCAGATTCCATCTTAGGCCCATATAATTCTAGGCCATGTCGAAATCTAGGCCCATTTGAATCTTTATGTGGGAACTAGTCTATGTCAAGCCCAGTCCAAGTCTAGTCAAACCCGATTCCAATTGAAATTCTGATGTCAAGCCCATGTGCATTCCCAAGTAGAGATGGCAATGGGTCGGGTCTGGGTCGGTTCCAGCCAGACCCAGACCCGTTTATTTTTTAAGATCCAGACCCGACCCAGACCCACTGGGTCCAGAATTTTTAGACCCGGACCCAGACCCGCTGGGTCTGGCGGGTCCATGGGTCCTAAATGGGTCCTTGTTAGTTTCTTATTTTAAAACTATTACACTTATTTTAGTAGTGCATGTTGCTAGGAATATGATCACTATATTGTTTCAGGAATATATTTGGTGAAGCATTACCAATTTACCATACAAATTATACCATACACATTACAAAGTTCCAATTTTCAAACGGAGTCACAAGACTTCACAATATTACAAAGACACGTGTTCCAAACTCACAAAGTCTCAAGACAAGCTAAAATAACAATATAACATCAAGAATTCAAGTCTCAAATACATAAATTTCCACTTCCATATCGCTAGTTCTCTTCCATTTCATCAATGTCATCATCATCAAGATCCTACAAATACATAAATAACACAAAATAATCATAAATTATCAACATAAGTAGATATAATAATATGTTTTAAATGTTAATATATATATAAACATACCATATCAATGATATCAATCACCTCCCCTTCCCGTTCATTTTCCTCAACATCGGAGTCATCATTAATGGTAGAACAAGCATGAGTACCTTCCATTGTACCTTATACAAAATAACATATGAAGAGTTATTTTAGCTAATGATAAGTAACATATTATAAAAAAAATGCATTAAAGAATAGTACCTTTAGTATCTTCCATCATCCAATTTTGTAAACACATTAATGCTTCCACGGTTGTACAAGCAAGTCTTGAACGATGAGGGCTAACTACCCTTCCACCCATACTAAAAGCACTTTCCGAAGCCACAGTTGAAACCGGAATAGCAAGAATGTCTTTAGCTATCATTCTCAAAGTTGGATACTTAATATCCTTTTTCCACCAATAAAGGATATCAAACTCATCATCTTCGGGTAATGGTTCATCCGCTATATAGTGGTCCACTTCACACCTCCCACTAACCTTTCTCTTCTTTGTTTTTTTAGATTGAGCATATATATCCTCTTGACACTTACCAGAAGGTTGAGTGACATTTCCCCCACTAGCCCCTTTTGGTGGTTCTTCACTATTCAATCCAACACTTTTCTTTTGGTATTCAACAACAAGTTTATCAAGGATTTTTCTAACTCTTGCTATTTCCAAATCGGCTTCACCATCATAGATCTCACCAAAGTAATACTCAACACAATCCATTTTATTTCTTGGATCTAAAATAGTAGCAACGGCCAAAAGTCCATTGATATTCTTCCAATACTTATCAAATTTTTCAAGCATCTCTTTAGCCATCTTACTAATGATCTCAACATCACTTGATTCCCATTGCCTCAAAGCAAGTTTAATCTCACAAATTCTCCTAAAAAACAAGTTGATAGTGACAAATTTTCTTCCGAAAAATACACAAGTTGTGTTATAGAAGATGCCCAACTTATCACAAATAACACTTGCTAGATTCCAATCACCATCACTAGGCACAACAAATTTCATCTTTCTATTCAAACGTTTCAACCTAGAAAAGACATCTTTAAAAGGCAAAACCGTTTGAAGCATCAAAAAAGTGGAGTTCCACCTTGTTTTACAATCAAGAACTAACCTCTTAGAGTGAGATAAGTTCAAAAACCTACAAGCCTCCTCAAATTTCTCAATTCTCTTAGGTGTTGACATCCAAAACGAAACACATTCTCGAACTTTCACAATCCCACAACTAATCACATGGTAACCCATCTTGAACAATTAAGTTTAGAATGTGAGCACTACAACGCATATGTAAAAAATCACCATCTAACATAAGTGTCTTTTTTTCAAACTTATCCAACAAAATTCGCATCATTGCATCATTAGTGCTACAATTGTCAACCACAATTGATGAAATTTTGTTTTCCAAAGAATATTGAGACAAACAATCCATCAAAACTTTGGCAATAATTCCTTTGGTATGTGGACATGGAACAAAACAAAACCTAGAATAACAAAATTATATAAACATTGTAAGTTTATAATTTACATAAACAAATAGCATCCAAGTTAAGAAAATATTAAATAAGTATTTTACCTAAAAGTGCGATTACGGAGGACCCATTGTTGATCAATGAAATGAGATGTTACAACCTTGTAACCTTTCTTCTGGTTAGAAGCCGTCCACATATCTGTGGTGATTGATATTCTACTCCCATTGTGCGCCAATAATGCTTTCAATGATTTCTTATCTTCATTGTACTTTCTAAGTATATCACTCTTTAATGTATTCCTTGATATCATTTTGAATGATGGATTAAGGCTATGTGAATATCTCTTAAAGCCAGTATGATCTACAATCACTAGAGGGTACTCATGCATAACAACCATGTTAACCAACTCCTTCCTTGATACTTCTTGACTAAATGGTTGCTCATTATCCTTACTTTTAAATTCTAAAGTACTTGATCCATTAACTTCACTTTTAAATTTCAAACAAGTTTGGCCATGTGCAAGATTCAAATGCCTATCAGAACACACACTCTTTGCATGTTTAAGTAAGTGAGAAGTTCCACTTGCACTACCAGCGGAAAGTATTGAATTGCAATACTTACATTGTGCTTTTACAACACCATCTACTTTAATCCTATTGAAATACTCCCATGCTTCCGATGTTTGTTTTCTGTTCCTTTTCGTAGTAGAAGTTTGGTTGCTATAAGTTTGAGTGCCTGCTTGATCATCCTCGCAACGATCCAATTCTTCCTCGGGATCCAAATCAAGCACTACTTGTGCACGAGGAGGTACAAATTGAGACTGCCCCTCATCCATACTAAAGCAATCAAGAAAATTCTGATATTAATATGCAATACTTAAAACATTTATCAAGCTATAATTCTATAATTAACAATAGGTATTAGGAGGCACTAGATTTACAGTGGCTAATTTACAAATTAACAATAGGTACTACTTACTAGGTAGGCAACTAATTACCATTTCAATTTGAACCAAACTAATTTACAGTGGCTAGATTCAAACCAAACTAATTAACAAAACTAATTAACAGTGAGTCATAGCTAATTTCGAACCAAATTAATTAACAGTAGGTATTATTCACAAACGCACTAAAATTTCACAATTACAATAAATTTCACGATAATAGTGTAACATTATAACAGATTAACAGTAGCTAATTATTCAACCCTAAATCAAACTAATTACAGAAACAAAAAAAAAAAGAAATGCGAAGTGGACGATTCATACCTTGCGAGTTGCGATTGCGAAGTGGACGAATGCGAGTTGCGAAGTGGACGAATGCGAGTTGCGAGTTGTGAGAAATGTGGCTGGTTGTCGACGAATGGAGGTCGCCGGATTGTATGGTTAACTACAAATTCAACTACAAATCAGAAACAAAAAAAAAAAAGAAATGCGTGATGAATTGATGATAATGAAGAAAAGTAGGAGAACAAACCAGTTAGAGAGTAGAAACAAGGAAGGATCGAAGGATTGTTACTGTTAGAGCAATGGAGAATTGGAGATGGAGTTAGAGAAAGATAAAAAACGGTTGTTAGCCTTTTTTTTTTTTGAAGAATGTTACTGTTAGAGACTCCTATAGTCATATTAGGGTTTTAGTTTTTTTAGAATTTTTTATTTTTTTAATATATTATTATATATGGGTCTGTGGGTCGGGTCTGGGCCGGGTCTGGGTCTGACATTTTTGGACCCGGACCCAGACCCGACCCATGCTCTCTAAGACACAGACTCGACCCAGACCCATTGGGTCTAAAAAAAATGGACCCAGACCCGTATAAATGGGTCGGGTCCAGGCGGGTCTGGGTCGGGTCCAGGACCCATTGCCATCCCTATTCCCAAGTCTAACTTCAAACCGATATAGGACTAAGTCCAAAATTTGGTCCATATAAGGCTCAACTCATTTCCTAAGTCAATCGAGTCCATTTTCAAAACCCATATATGACGATGTCCAAACCCTTTGACTTAGCGAAGCTAGTCACCCTTAAGACCATAATGGCACCCTTTGACTAAGCGAAGCTAGTCACCCTTAAGACCATAATGTTACCCTTTGACTTAGCGAAGCTAGTCACCCTTGCTTAAGACCATAACGGCATCCATTGCCTTACCGTAGCTAGTCACCCTTAAGACCATAATGATACCCTTTGACTTAGCGAAGCTAGTCACCCTTAAGACGATAACGACCTTATTGACTTAGCGAAGCTAGTCACCCTTAAGACGATAACGGCCCCCTTTTACATAGCAAAGCTAGTCACCCTTCAGACCATAACATTACCCTTTGACTTAGTGAAACTTGTCACCCTTAAGACCATAACAGCACCCTTTGCCCTAGCGAAGCTAGTCATCCTTAAGACCATAACGCCGCACCCTTTCACGTAGCGAAGCTAGTCGTCCTTAAGACCGTAACGGCACCCTTTAGACCTAGCGAATCTAGTTACCTTTAAGACCATAAAGGCACCCTCTGAATTTAGCGAAGCTACTCCCACCTTAAATCAAATAGTAGTCCTAGTCTAGAGAAGCTAGTTTATCTTAAGTCCATAATGGCTCAAAACCTTTGAGTCTAGTGAAGCTAGTCCATCTTAGATCCATAAATTCCCAAATCATCGAGTCTGGCAAATCCAATCACACAGAAGTCCATAAAGGCAATCCATTAAGTTTAAAGAAACTAGCATAAAAGCCCAATCATTAAGTCCAGTCTGCTTGCATAATCTTGTTCAGTCTGCTTGCATAATCTAGTCAAGGCCATGTTTGCATTTGCATATAGTTAGTCCCGTGTCTGGATCATGATCAAGCCCATACTAGTATAATAATCATACCCATCTCTAATCGTCCATTTCATTTCTCATTTCCAATTCCCATTTACACTTTTGTCCTCCACTAGTAGAATAATTGCTTATTACTGCTGTCATTAAGTGCCCTATTGTGGCGGTTTTGGCCGCGCAGCAACTAACGGGGCAGCAATAGGTAATTAATATATTGCTGCGGTTTTAAACCACAACAATATTTGAACATATTGTTGCGGTTTCTAGGTAAAACCGCAGCAATAGTTTCTTTTTTTAATATTAAAAATGCAGGTATATTGCTGCGGTTTCTTCCCAAAACCGCAGCAATATAAGCATGGCAGGTAAAAAAAAAAATTAATTACTCAAGGCGTAATTTTTTGATAGTTATAATACACTTATAATATAAACATTTTCAAATCCAACGAAACTATTGCAA
This sequence comes from Beta vulgaris subsp. vulgaris, assembly GCF_026745355.1. Classification (NCBI taxonomy): domain Eukaryota; kingdom Viridiplantae; phylum Streptophyta; class Magnoliopsida; order Caryophyllales; family Amaranthaceae; genus Beta; species Beta vulgaris. The sequence goes on along the minus strand of NC_079210.1, from coordinate 26,006,308 downwards.
TACAATAACAACACAAAAGCAACTCACCCAAACTGTCATATATTCAATAAAAATAATAAATTACAAATCCTAATTACAAAATATATAAAAAAATGAAAACAGAATAATAATGAAAAATTTTAAAAAAACGAAAAAAGAAAAAATAGAGATATACGAAGATATACAATGAAACAGAAGTACAGAATTAACAAAAAAAATGGAAAATTAAAGAAAAAAGGGAAAATATCATTAGATCTTGAAACCAATATAAACAACTCGTCGGTGGAGACGAATCGAACGTAAATGAACCACCACGTTAATGCCAAAGATCGGTACAAAGACCACGTTGATGGAGATGAACAAACCACATTGATCTGTACAGAGAGCATGTTCGAACGCCGGAGATGAACGATGGAGAGATGCGAACGAATGCAAAAGACGTTGATGGAGAGATGCGACGAACCTTACACGCTGCTTCGGAGAAATCGTAAGTTCGTCAGTCATAGACCGACCTTCCTCGTGATAGAGACATGTTCGCGGCTGAAATTCAAGGCGACGCAGGTCATCTAACAGTCGACGATGATGGGATGCAGGAACAGAATAGAAAAATTCCGGCGGTTTGGTTTTAGGGTTTAGGTCGATGAGGAGGAGATGAAAGAGAGTGAGGAGAGAGAGAGTGTGAGGAGAGAAAGAGAGTGAGGAGAACGTAATTATTTTTGTAACTGATGTGGAGGAAATGAGAGGGAGAGAGTGGGGAGAATGGGTTTAAAAAACGGTTGTCCAGGAGTTGTTACAAGGAAGGAGGAATAAAACCCTAATTGGGTCGTGCATTTTATTTTAAAACATCCTATTACTGCGATTTTTGAAGGAACCACAACAATAAGTTCAAATATTAATAAAAAAATTAATATTTTAATATATTGCTGCGGTTCTAACTAAAAACCGCAGTAATACAGTTGGTCGGAAAGTCAACTTAAGTTTGAAAATTTTCACGTTAATAATATTGTTGAAGTTTCTAATCGAAACCGCAGCAATATGTCTATTTTATATTTTCCTTTTCTTTTTATGTGACATATTGCTGCGTATAAGTAAAACAGCAGTAATACTACCGCATCAATAAGCAATTATTCTACTAGTACTCATTTCTCCATCCTTCATTTCCATTTCTCCTTCATTTCCATTTCTCATTGCGAAAATTATTTCTTAAAATTTATGAGGTCCATTCGATTTTTGTTCAGGACATGTCATGGGATTATAACTTGGGAGTACCCGACAGAGAAGACACAAGGTCGACTTACTCTCAGACTCTCAAGCACATCCTAACCTTTTCAAATGAATCCTCCGACTATTATGAATCATCATCTAAAATGGAGGACACTAATGAACAAATCAGTGCCATTATGGCTCAACTTACACTAATGAACTCTCCTCTTGAGGAATAAGACAAAGAGATTAAGGCACTGAGAAAGAAACTAACTGAAGAAGAAGGCTATGATGACACTCCACCACCAGCACCTCAAGCCAAGTCCGAGGCAGATTTGAGGTTTGAAAAACTCGAGCAATTGATCCGGTCAAATCCTGTAATGGAGATTCAGGCTCATGGTCATGACATCATTCATCCTGAATTGAGTGACAAGCTACCTATAAAGGTTGGCGACTTCCCTAAATTAAGGGGGTCGAAGACCTAGATGATCATCTAAGAGCTTTCTCCATCTCTATGGCTCTCAAGGGCATGAGCAAGGACCTGCTTGCTTATGTCTTTCCCTTGACCTTGGATGCACATCCATCTAAGTGGTTCAGATCATTGAATAAAACCAAGTTGAATGACTGGGACTATATATCATAGAAGAGTTCCATAAACAATACGTATACAATAATCAACTTCACATTGGCCTTTGTGAGTTAGAGTTAACTAAACAGGACTCCAACGAAGATTTCGTCACCTTCCTTAACAAATGGAGGGGAAAAGCTGCATAAATGACTAACAAGCCATCTCAAGAGGATAAAGTCTAACTGGTGATCCGTAACTTGCAGTCCAAGTATGGGGATCATATTCCAACTCATAGAGTTCTTCACGAATCTCTATAAGCTAGGCTTGCTGATTGAGGAAAAGATACAAGCCAACAAGAACAAGGGTTCCAACAACAACTCTAATTGGGTCGTGCATTTTATTTTAAAACATCCTATTGCTGCGGTTTTTGAAGGAACCACAACAATAAGTTCAAATATTAATAAAAAAATTAATATTTTAATATATTGCTGCGGTTCTAACTTAAAACCGCAGGAATACAGTTGGTCGGAAAGTCAACATAAGTTTGAAAATTTTCACGTTAATAATATTGTTGCGGTTTCTAATCGAAACCGCAGCAATATGTCTATTATATATTTTCCTTTTCTTTTTATGTGACATATTGCTGCGTATGGGTAAAACAGCAGCAATACTACCGCATCAATAAGCAATTATTCTACTAGTGCTCATTTCTCCATCCTTCATTTCCATTTCTCCTTCATTTCCATTTCTCATTGCGAATATTATTTCTTAAAATTTATGAGGTCCATTCGATTTTTGTTCAGGACATGTCATGGGATTATAACTTGGGAGTACCCAACAGAGAAGATACAAGGTCGACTTACTCTCAGACTCTCAAGCACATCCTAACCTTTTCAAATGAATCCTCCGACTATTATGAATCGTCATCTAAAATGGAGGACACTAATGAACAAATCAGTGCCATTATGGCTCAACTTACACTGAAGAACTCTTGTCTTGAGGAATAAGACAAAGAGATTAAGGCACTGAGAAAGAAACTAACTGAAGAAGAAGGCTATGATGACACTCCACCACCAGCACCTCAAGTCAAGTCCGAGGCAGATTTGAGGTTTGAAAAACTCGAGCAATTGATCCGGTCAAATCCTGTAATGGAGATTCAGGCTCATGGTCATGACATCATTGATCATGAATTGAGTGACAAGCTACCTATAAAGGTTGGCGACTTCCCAGAATTAAGGGGGTCAAAGACCTAGATGATCATCTAAGAGCTTTCTCCATCTCTATAGCTCTCAAGGGCATGAGCAAGAACCTGCTTGCTTATGTCTTTCCCTTGACCTTGGATGCGCATCCATCTAAGTGGTTCAGATCATTGAATAAACCAAGTTGAATGACTGGGACTATATATCAGAGAAGAGTTCCATAAACAATACGTATACAATAATCAAATTCCCATTGGCCTTTGTGAGTTAGAGTTAACTAACTAGGACTCCAACGAAGATTTCGTCACCTTCCTTAACAAATGGAGGGAAAAAGCTGCATAAATGACTAACAAGCCATCTCAAGAGGATCAAGTCTGACTGGTGATCCGTAACTTGCAGTCTAAGTATGGGGATCATATTCCAACCCATAGAGTTTTTCACGAACCTCTATAAGCTAGGCTTGCTGATTGAGGAAATGATACAAGCCAACAAGAACAAGGGTTCCAACAACAACTCTAATTGGGTCGTGCAATTTAATTAAAACATCCTATTGATGCGGTTTTTGAAGGAACCACAACAATAAGTTCAAATATTAATAAAAAAATTAATATTTTAATATATTGCTGCGGTACTAACTAAAAACCGCAGTAATACAGTTGGTTGGAAAGTCAACTTAAGTTTGAAAATTTTCACGTTAATAATATTGTTGCGGTTTCTAATCGAAACCGCAGTAATATGTCTATTTTATATTTTCCTTTTCTTTTTATGTGACATATTGCTGCGCATGGGTAAAACAACAGCAATACTACCACATCAATAAGCAATTATTCTACTAGTGCTCATTTCTCCATCCTTCATTTCCATTTCTCCTTCATTTCCATTTCTCATTGCGAAAATTATTTCTTAAAATTTATGAGGTCCATTCGATTTTTGTTCAGGACATGTCATGGGATTATAACTTGGGAGTACCCGACAGAGAAGATACAAGGTCGACTTACTCTCAGACTCTCAAGCACATCCTAACCTTTTCAAATGAATCCTCCGACTATTATGAATCGTCATCTAAAATGGAGGACACTAATGAACAAATCAGTGCCATTATGGCTCAACTTACAGTGATGAACTCTCGTCTTGAGGAATAAGACAAATTGATCCGGTCCGAGGCAGATTTGAGGTTTGAAAAACTCGAGCAATTGATCCGGTCAAATCCAGTAATGGAGATTCAGGCTCATGGTCATGACATCATTGATCATGAATTGAGTGATAAGCTACCTATAAAGGTTGGCGACTTCCCAGAATTAAGGGGGTCAAAGACCTAGATGATCATCTAAGAGCTTTCTCCATCTTTATGGCTCTCAAGGGCATAAACAAGGACCTGCTTGCTTATGTCTTTCGCTTGACCTTGGATGCACATCCATCTAAGTGGTTCAGATCATTGAATAAAACCAAGTTGAATGACTGGGACTATATATCAGAGAAGAGTTCCATAAACAATACGTATACAATAATCAACTTCCCATTGGCCTTTGTGAGTTATAGTTAACTAACTAGGACTCCAACGAAGATTTCGTCACCTTCCTTAACAAATGGAGGGAAAAAGCTGCATAAATGACTAACAAGCCATCTCAAGAGGATCAAGTCTGACTGGTGATCCGTAACTTGCAGTCCAAGTATGGGGATCATATTCCAACCCATAGAGTTTTTCACGAACCTTTATAAGCTAGGCTTGCTGATTGAGGAAAAGATACAAGCCAACAAGAACAAGGATTCCAACAACAACTCTTTTAAGAAGAGTAATAACAACTCTTCTAGCTCTAACGTCAATGTCCTAACTACTGAAAAACAGAGGTTATCAAGGGCCTCAAAGGACATTCCCTCCATTGGAAATGACTATAGAAGAAGCGTTCACTAGGCTTCATGCAAAAGGAACACTTCAACCTCTTGGCCCTACTCCAAACCCCGCTCCTAAGAAAAGATCCATTAAATGGAATCCTAATGCCTACTGCAAGTACCATCAAGGAAAGGGGCATATGACAACACATTAATGGACTTTGAAGCATGCTCTACATGATATGGTTAAACACGGTAGATTGCCAATTTCGCATGCGGCAAAAGTCAGCAATAGCGTCGACCCCTTGGGCAGTGCCTAAATAATGTGGGGGCATGGTTATTTAATGTTAGCTTTCTAGGTTGAGTCGAAGAATCCCTCCCCTAGCTAGCTACTACATTTCCTTTCCCGTCGAATTTATGTCTTTTATGACTATAATGTTTATCAGCCTTGTTTCATTCATTCTTTTTTAATTAATAAAATAATCGCATTTTCATTAATCTTCCATCATTTTATTTATTTTTCTAATGTAATTATGAAACTCAAATCACCTAATGAACTTCACTAATAATAACAAAAAGAGATCAGAAATTTAAAAAAAAAAAATAAAAAAATTAAAAATAAAGGGACATACATTGGATCAGGATTATTCCCCTCTTCTCTCCATCATCCATAAACCATCATTAGCCAAATATCCCTTCAACATCAAAGCTCCATAAATAGCCTTCAAACCTTCCATTACTCTAACCCAATAGCTTGTATCCCTTCAACATCAAAGCTCCATAAAAATAAATCAATGACAGGAAAAAAAAAGTGAAAAAATCGAAGTGCGAAAAAAAAGCAAAACCAAAAGAAAACGTACCAGACCAAAAGAAAAAAGATGCAAAAAGAAATAGCCAAAGACAAAAAAGAAATAAAAAGTCAAGCTAGAGGGCTTGCACACAAATTTTACCCCTCATTCAAAATCCCTTAATACATCAAAACCATTAACCATATAATTCAAATCCATGATCCTCCATTAGCTCAACCAATTAAACACTAGTATAATAAATGCTTATTGTTGCGGTCAAAAAGTGGCCTATTGCGGCGGTTTTAGCCGCGCAGCAATTAAGGGGGCAGCAATAGGTAATTAATATATTGTTGCGGTTTTAAGCCGCAACAATATCTGAACATATTGCTGCGGTTTTTAGGCAAAACCGCAACAATAAGTTTATTTCTTATTAAAAAAGTACAACCTATTGTTGTGGTTTCTATGTCAAAACCGCAACAATAGGTCATGGTACAGGCAAAAAAAATTTTTTTTTTTTTTACATTTGTTAATTAAATTTGAAAAATTAAAAATATGCAACTAAACCATCCACTCTCCACCAAATTTGCACACAAACTCAAGATAAAATGACATGAATCTCATATATATATATAAAGATTAAAACTAATTACATAAATAATACAAAAGATCCAAAAAGTAAAATGAAAAAACAACTATTACAACTTGACTAATTACAAATATTATAATAAAACAAAAAATATATTAAAAAATAAACAAAACTGATATAAAAAACTAAAAAATCAAAAAAAAAATCCTAAAACAAAAAAATCTACCTACAGAATAACAGATCTAAGAAAATCCAAAAATAGAAAAATCCTAAAATAAAAAATTTACTAACAAATCTAAACGAACGAAAAACATAAAGAATAACAGATCTAAAAAAATCCTAAAATATGAAATTTAGGAACAGATCTACAAACGAAAAAAAGAAAACAAACAACAACGATTCATGTCGCGCGGTTCTGGATCTCGTTTCGCGAAGAGAGTAAAGATGTTGCGCGAAGAACTCTAGAGTCTCGACGAAATCGCGAAGACCAATAATCGCGAACGAACCAACCGGAGACAGCGAGGAATAACAAACCGCTACAGCCGGCACTAATCGCGAACGAACCAACCGGAGACAGCGAGGAATAAGAAACCGCTACAGCCGGCGCTAATCGCAAACGAACCAACCGGAGACAGAGAGTGAAAGTGCGCAAAGATCTTAGAGGAGTGAGAGGAAAGAGAAAGAGTGAGAGGAGTGAGATGCGTGAGAAGGAGTGAGAGGAAGAGAAGGAGATCAGAGAGAAAGGGAAGGAGATGGAGATCAGAGAGAAAGAGAAGCGCCGTGAGATTTGAAGGGGTGAGAAGGAAAAAAAACCCTAAGTGACATGCCTTGTCACGCCTTTTATATTTTTTTTACTATCACAACAAGAATCCGCTCTTTTAGCGTCTGAATTTACCGTCCGATACAATTAGACGCAAATTAGCATCCGTTTTTGTAAAATTAGCATCCGTTTATCGTCAGACGCTAATTAGCGTCCGTTTTTGTAAAATTAGCATCCGTCTTTGGAGCGGACGCTAATTAGCGTCCGTTATTCAAGTTTACCGTCTAATATGACGGACGGTATTAAGTGGTCATTAAAAAAACACGACCCACCCACCTTATTTCCAACCCTACTCTATCTCTATCTATCCGTCTTCGTCTTCTTTCTCGCTCTTCCTTTCTATTTTTTTTCTCTCACCGTCGACGGTATTCAATGGCGATCTTCTTGCTGTCTTTGCTCAGTACGAAATTATTAGCTTTCATTTGTTGCAATGTTTTTAGTTAATTTATATATTTCGTCAAATTTTCAATTCGTTTAGTAATTTTTGTTTTTTGATTGAATTCTTTGAAGCTATGGCGAAACGGTGGATGTTAATCTTGTTAGAGATAAGGCCGCACTTTCTCTGATTTGAAGGAGGTTCGATCGATTTCTGAGCCAATCACCGTCGCAGGTATTCGTTTTAGGGTTAGTGATTTTTTTGGGTTTTTTATGTGGGTTGTTTCAGATCTAGTTTTTTTTGGTAATTTCTCAATTCTCCTTCAAAACCCCATATATATCCTCTCTTTTTTTCGATTTTTATTTTCTAATCCTTTTTTCGTGTGTTTTTTTCGTTTCCTCGATTTTTATTTATCCTCTCTCTTTTTCGATTTTTGTTTCAGATCTGGTTTATTCTTGATTTTTTCGTTGGGTTTTTGTCCTAATTATTTCGAGGTTTTTTCTTCTTCTCATCAGATTTGTGGTTTTTTGTGGATTATATATGATTTTGTGTTGAATTTTTACTGTGCTATGAGGTTTCGCCACATGACTTTGGTTATGAGTTTCTCTGTTCTTCCTACTGGTGGTTTCTTCATGAGATCAGTAGTTGGCTCTTCAGTGGCCAAAGCTAATGCTCCCAAGGCAGCCACATTTACAGTGAGCTGGAACTGAATGAACTTCTGGATGTTGTTATACACACATCGACCCCACCTTAAGACGGTGACAACAGAAGCAAAGTTGTCATCTAGGATGACTATATCAGAGCTCTCTTTTGCAACTTCTGTACCCATTGACAAGCCAATATCGGCTTCTTTCAGAGCAGGAGCGTCATTTGTACCATCACCTGTCACAGCCACTACATGGCCTTTCTTCTTCAGGCACTGGACCATGAGGAGCTTGTCAAGTGGAGATGATCTTGCCATTACTCGAATGTGATCGAGTTTTTCCATTCTTTGTTCTGGTAAATAATTTCTGAACACTATGCCTTCTATCACAGCTTCTTCGTGTAATTGATCATATGGTTGGAGAATCCCACATTCTATAGCAATGGCTTTTGCAGTAAAAATGTTCTGGTAAATAAGTCCTGCTGTTTGAGACCCCTGCTGCTCTGGCAGGTACCTGTGCACTAATGGTATCATCCAGTTTGGCGATTTTGCGGCCAAAGTCTCTGAGCTCTGTCCTGAGTATCGAATTCACAGGTGTCATTACAGTTGTCATCTAATACATTCTAACCACCTGCTTGTTGACGAATTTTGTTGTTTTTGCTATTGCTCTTGTCACTCTGGAGACTGTTGTTATTATTACTATTTTACGTTGGAAACTAGCAATTTGTCTACCTTGGTAATTGTCATCTATTACAATCTAGTAATTGTCACCTGCTATTTGACAAATGGGTCAGAGTCTAATATTATTATTCTTGTTGCTATTACTATTTTATGTTGGAGAGTAGCAAAATCACAATTGCTTGACAACCTAAGCGCACTGTGAATAGATAAGACTGGTGTCACCTATAAGGTTGCTTTTTATATACTAAGGGATCAGTGGGTTTTGTGCATTTCCTGAAATTAGTTTATCTGATTGTTTACATCCTTTGGTGGATAATATGGCAGTGTTAGCATTAGGATTTACTGATTATTGCTTATTTCTGTGTTTCCACGGGCATACATGGCACTTAAAGCTTTTGGATACTAAAGAGTTCAGCTGCATCACTTCGGAGCTATTGTCTGCGATGTACATTATAAGAAGGTGGTAGTTGTATGGAGAACAATCACATTTAGAAAGTTTTATTAACATCATTAAGCATCATAATTAACATCACATTTAGTACAGGCACTCAGACAGTGGCCAGTCTTCTATCTATTCATTAAGCATCATATTCAATTACAAGTTTACAGCATTTAGTTCGCTTGTTGGCAGTACCAGTTAACCATTGAGGGGGAAACATCTGAATTTTTATTGATTTATATCCTGGATGAAATAACCAAAAGAATGGCAAAATATTAGAACAAAAGGGACTAATTACAAAGTCAAGTTGATACCAATCCAACAGTTTCGGTATTATGAACTTGTCATTCTTCGACTCTAACTACAGCCTGCAGATACTCCCTCTTTGCTACCTCCAACTCGCTTTCAATTTGAGATGCCGTGTACACCCTATCCTTTTCCTTTTATTTTATTTTAGTCTGTCATGAGTGTTTTAATTGGTAGTGTTTTAATTGGTAGTGTTCTAATTAGTACCAAATTTGAGCTTTTGTTCACAACCAAACATTGAGGTCTTGTTTCTTTGTCTTTGTGTAGGATCATTGTTGCTGACTGCTGTATTTTCAGTATGTGAGAGGTTTGGGGATATATTCATTTCTTGGTAAGTACAAATCTCTCATCACAGATAAGTACAAATCTCTCATCACAGATTTTATCATCTAATTCACCTGTTTTTTTTTTCTGGATGATCATGCTTAAGAACGGCAATTTTGACAAAATTACTACACTATGTCCTGAAAATGGCAAAAAAGTCGCTAAAATAGTTACAGACAGAAAATTTCCATGTTTTGGGAAAGGATGCATGAATCAACCTCTTATTTATCAAAATCAATCAAGAGTTTTTTTAAGCGAGCACCATATGCCATCATTAAGTGGAGGATTTTATGGCTCCTATGATCTCGATGCTGATTTTAGTAAAGATGTGAACATCAAATCTTATTTCTCTGTTTCCTGGGAAAAGAATTTGAGTAGTGGCAGTTGGATTATCTCAAACAAATTAACATCTTCTAAGTACCCTTGGCTTATGTTGTACTTAAGAGCAGACTCAGGTAGAGGATTTGAAGTATATATGACTTGTTCCTCTAGATGCTGTCACAAGATGGGGGCTGGGTTGTTGGTTGTGTTAGGGTTTGGGTGGGCTGGGTGGTGGGTTAGGGTGGCTCGGGTGGGGGTTGGGGTAAAATAGGTTCCGGATTTATTTAGTTATTCATTTATTCTTGTTAATAATTGTTTTTTTTGGTTAATTTCATTAATTTCTTTGTTTTTGTTGATTTGCAGGGTTATGAGATTTGCGTTTGTGTTCCACATTTGAAGTTGGTTATGATCCAGATACCAGATTTGAAGTCCGTTTTGGTTCTAGATTTTTGTTGTGGAGTTTAAAGTGTACATGTGATTATATGAGATTTTTTTTAGATTTTGTTCTAAGTATACTAGAATTTAGTTCTAGAATTATTTTTTCACTTGTATCTACATTTATTATCAATAATAATTGAATTGATTAATTTGTTTGCCTTAATAAAAAAAGTATGGTATTTGCATCATTTCATATCTTATTACATTTAATATGAAATTAATTAAAAGCAAAAAGCTATTATATTTAATATTAGTTGCCCAAAAGCAAAAAAAAAAAAAAAAAAAATGCAAATGCGTACCGAAAAGTTACCGACTGTTTCCAAAATTAGCGTCTGAGGAAACAATCGCTAATTAGCGACTGCCTAGGCACCGGTCGCTAATTAGCGACTGCATAGGCGGTCGCTAATTAGCGTCTGTTAACGGACGGTCGCTAATTAGCGACCGCTAGACGGTCGCTAATTCTAGTGAGCGGTCACTAATTAGCGACTGTGCAGCTCACGGTCGCTAAATTGAAAATATCAGACGCTAATTTGTTAGCGTCCGCTAAACGGACGCTAATTGGAGAATTAGCGACCAAGGGTTTTGCATCAGCCATTTAGCGTCCGTTGGCGGACGCTAAAATATTTAGCGTCCGATACCGCGTTTTTAGCGTCTGATTTTTGCGGACGCTAAAGGCTGACATTCTTGTTGTGTATTTTTTAATGATATTGCTGCAATTTTTGTTAAAACCGCAGCAATATATTAAAATATTATTTTTTAATATTATTTTAATATATTGTTGTGGTTTTTGTAAAGAACCGCAACAATATTTATGGTCAAATTGTCAACTTTTTTCAGAAATTTTCCTAATGACATCATATTGCTGCGGTTTTAGGCCAAAACCGCAGCAATATCTTTATTTTATATTTTACCTTTTTTCTTACGTGATATATTATTGCGTATGGGTAAAACCGCAACAATAAACAATTATTCTACTAGTCTTCATCTAAACCTCAAGCCTTGAACCTTTCAACCTTTCATCAACCCTAACTCCTTATCCATCATATGTCCAAGCCTGCTAGGTTGAAGATCTGAAAGGGCGACCTTGGCAAAAGTTAGGGCATAAAAAAATATAATAAAAAATCAATCAGATCGAGAACTACGAATGGTATGATTCCATAAGGATATGTAGGAATCCTCATCTTGAGGTCCGACCGCTTCAATAAAATAAATTAGTCATTGTTCAATGATTTGAGTTTCTAGACTTCAGGAGCATACTCCTTTTAGATTCCGACATAGAGTCAAGTCTGAACCTAGCCTCATGAAAGCATTTTCCCACCTACATTCATTTGAGTCATAAATCTAAACTTTTTATCTTTCAATCCAAATTATCCTTTTCTCCGAGGACTCTCCGACAATTCTATGGCTTCGAGCGATATTTTACTGTGCCTATATCAACTTCCCAAAGAAGAATCCCCATCGATAACTTTCGACGTTCAAGATGGATCAACTACATTACAATATCAGATCAACTACATTCCAATCAAGGCTCATGGTGCCTCATTCAAGACAAGCTCATCCAAAGTGGGGGCTTTCGTATGTGGTGGTGCCACCAAATCAAACTCCAGAAAAGTTGCAATTTGCGAACCTCATTTATGGACCCCGATTATTTACTAAAAACGATTTTCAAAAATCATTCTATCTATTTCTAATCATTTTACACATCTTCTAGCTTTGCAAAACCCCGACCTTTGCATTGCAGCTTTGCAAAGTCCTGACCTTGCATTGAGTACATTCTAGTCTTGCATAACCCTGACCTTGCATGACATGTCATCCCTTAGCTTTGCACAACCTTAATGCTTGCATAGCGTCTTATGCATCATTAGAAAGTCTAAGTTTGCATCTTTGCATCATTATGTGCTTATTTGAGTTGTTTGCACCTATCTACTAACATCTTCTTATGCAAGTAATCAGATTGCTTGTAGTTTTTGTGTTGCATACTAACTTTTTTTTATAGAGATGGCGTTTATAGATCAGTTCGGAACTGCAGAGCATTTTCTGTATTTTTCTAAAACATTTTCCCCCTTTTTCTCTGCTTTTTGAGCTTGAATTTCATCTTTATTATTGTTGTGTTTTAATGGTGAACATTATATTGTAAGTTGCTGAATTTAAATGGTTTCATTTTTTGGTTATTTTATTTTCTTCTTAAGGTAGATGTGATGTGGCATGTGGTGGATCTTAAGAATTTGAGTGCAAGAGAATCCCTATCAACATATATCAGGTTATTTTTCATTTTCTGGTTTAGTTTTGAACGAATTCAACTTTGCTTTCTAGGTTAGTTGTTGATTTTGTTGTGGTGTAAATTTGTGATGTGGTGATAGTTCCTTGCATGTGCTTGTTCATAACAAGGCTAAAGGGTTTTGAGAGGAGTTAGGATAAGATGAGCCGGGAAATGTAGGAGTCAAGTATACTTTTGGGTACTCTACTTTGAATGTACTTGCAGTTTACTCACCCAACTTTCAAAAGTTGCACTTTGCTCACTCAAAGTACAACGGTGTTAACTTTCCTGTTAACTTCGAATTTAATATACAAAAAAATGTGCGACCTAAAAAACGAGACTGACAGTTATATAGTACATGACAGATATTTAATTCCTAGCGATAACTTGATTTGGCTATTTATGCCTAAAAAAAATGTGCTTTTTCTCTCTCCTTCTCCAATTAAGCTTCTTTCATAAATCCAGTAGTTCCAGGTCCCCACTGCAGTGAAAAAATTTTGAACTTGTTAATGTTAATTTTCCAGCAAATTTTTTTTTTCTAAAAGAATTACTTTTTCCAAAAGATCTTTTTTTTGTAAAAAATGAATTTTTTCTCTCCGGGAAAATGTCAAAAAACAAGACTCTCCCAACCACAAAGCATTATTACTGTGGATTCATACTGTCGAAGACTAGGTCATGGACTAAAGACAACCCTGGCAGAAGATTTCTAGCATGCCCTGATTATGATCTTGAAGCCAACATCAGGCATGCAAGTTTTACAGATGGGTTGATGTTGAAGACCCTATAGATTGGCAGAGGGATGTAATTTTAAATTTAATGGAGGAGAAAACAGAACTGAAGAATGATGTGAGGAATTCAAAAAAATTTCATGGTGGCAGACATCAAATTGCAAGAAAGATGGTTGCAGATAAGGTGTTGTTCAAAATGCAACATCATGGAGGGTCTAAAAATTATCTTAGATGGTTTTTTCAAGCACTCTTCACTTTAATTGTTGTTGCTTATTTTCCTATGTAGTTATGACATGGAATGTGTCGTAATGAATTAAACTATATAACGAAATTTAGAAATAGTACTTCAGTTGCAATGAACTTACTTAATTAAAGTTGTTTTGCTTCTTTTAGCCCTGGCTATATCTTGTAGTGCTTGGCTAGTAATTGTTTGTTAATTATTAGACCCAACATCAGGTTGTGACCAATTGTAGTATTAATTGAAAGAGTAAACAGTCTGACCTCCTTCAAAACCTAAGTAGACAGTTATTTCCCTTGGTTGTCTAAATGCAGGTTCTGACCTTGCACTCACTTCAATGTGAGGAACAAACTGCAACTTTAAACATGAATTAGTTGTATGATAATATGACATGAAATTTGTTTGCTTAATACATGATAAAATTGTATTCACTTACAGTTGCTATTCTCTGATGTCCATTAGGGTAAGTATATACACCTACTCCCCTATTATGCATTGGTGTGGTTACTTGTTCAGTTGTGGTTGTTGCTTGGTCAGTGGTAGTTGAAGGACCATGGTTCTAAGACCTCACATTTTTACACCCTCTCTTGTTGTGTCCTTGGATGCCACAAGAATTACAAGTCATCGCAGTCCCAACCTTCTTCAACTTACCTGATTTGGTTACTTCTCCAGCTTGAAGTCTCCTTTTAGTTTTTTTTTGTCTATGTTGCATTTTTTTCACTTTGGGTGGAAGCACTAAGGAGTCAGATTCGGGCCACTCTTGAGGACCATTCAGTGGCTCCAACAAAAACTCATAGGCTTTCTTGTAGGTTTCTTTTTCTGAAAAAATGACCAACATATTGTTCCGGTTCATCAACTTTGTTCCATATGGCCGCCACTGCATGCTTGCAAGGCATTCCACTAACTTGTCATGCATTGCAGCTACAAGTTCTCTCTGACAAACTAACAACAGACTTAGTTTGAGTGGCTCCTTCTCTTACTCCATAACAGAAGCCACCATCCCAAAAAGCATTCCACCCTCTAGCCCAAATCTTGTGCTTCTCTAGTAGTTGGTGAATTCTAGGGCATAAAAACAGTTATTTCTTCCCAATTTCATATCTTTTTTTATGTAATCTTTCCATCTAACCCTCTCTAATGTTTTCAAGCATTGTAATGATTGGCTTATGTTTGTTATTGAGGATGTAAGCATTGAAAACTCTGACATGTTGTTGTCAACACTATCACAACATGACATGGAACTATAGAAAGTTGTACACCACTTCCTATAGTTTTTATTTAGTAGATATTCTGCTACTGCAGCAGAAATTTGACTCATCACTTCAATTTGAGCATTGAAGTCATTCTCAGTTGCGAATTTGGCAATAATCCAAAATTGCTTCATGTACTCCATGCCACCACCAAACTCTTGTTTCAGCTTCTCTCACAACAACTAATAACCCTTTTTGTTGATCTGACATGAATGTGTATCCAGTACCTGAATTGCTCCCTAAATCTATTGCCAACAAATTCAAAAACCAACTCCAACTGTCAGTCCTTTCCACCTCCACCACTGCCCAAGCTATGGGGAAAAATTGGTTGTTCCCATCTCTGCCAACTGCAACTAGTAGCTGCCCTCCAAATGGATCCTTAATAAAACAACAATCAAATGAAATGAATGTCCTACAACCTCCCATAAACCCTCTTCTCAATGCTTCAAAGCAGAAGTAAGCCCTCTCAAACACATTCCTATTCATCTGAAGCTTGACAGTATTGTTTCTATTACTCCTAAGGATCTCAGCTGCATACCTGGGGAGTAGTGCATACTGCTCCTTGTATTCACCAACTATTAGAGCTTGTCCCTTCATCCTTGCTCTCCATGGTATGAATTTACTAATCTTCACACCCCACTGAAGCCAAATTGTCTGACTTATGTGTTGCAAGTTAATGTAAGGGTTCACCTTAAACTTAGTATAATAGTTTACAGCTATCCAACTTACTATCATCTTCTTCAGCTTTAGAGTTCTCCCACAAGTGTGTTTAGGAGTATGTGTTTTCACCTTGAAATTCCTCCTCCCTCTTTCCCAAGATGCACAAAATTTCTAGGGGCATCCTTTGTTCTTATCAATGTGTTGTGGACCAACCCTCTGATTGTCAGTTCTATTCATAGGAATGTCCCTCCCAACTAAAATGGAGTAGTCAATAAGGACTTTCCTAAAAGTCTTATCATTCTCAAATGACTGTCCAACATAAAACTTGGAATTGGTACACTCTCCTTCTCCCAATAGCCTGTCCTTCAATTTCTTAGTTGGTTATGGTGCCACTAGATACCCACAATCCTCCTCATCTGATTCACCAGGGCTTTCTAAATCACTCCCATCTTCATCAAACATAGTTTCAATGTTAATGATTTTGCCTTTTGTCTGAGCTCCCCTATTCAACATCAGCAACTCCTCGTCATATGATAACTGCTTCTTTTTTTCCTCCCTCACCCTATCCCTAGCATGCACTACCTTAACATCATCTTCATTAGTACCTTCTGTGTCATAGTTTATGTCTGGTTGGTTTACATTTGTTGAGCGAATAGGGTTCTCTACTGAAGTCAGTAGTTCAAGAAAGTAATTAGTTTTGCTATTCATGTCAAACTGAGCTTGGGTCTGGTTGCCTACATGAATGAGGTCTTCAACCTCATAGTCATGGTCAGTGTATATATGAATCACTTTGTAGGTCATAATTAATGATAGGAAAGGGTCCAATGTACTTTTATCATAACCAATAAACCTAATACCATTGTTGAAGTCCTTCCTAGGGTCTGCATACTAAACTTTCATTATGCTCTTATGAACTAAGCTGCTAATCAATTCTTTCAAGTAAGACATACTCACACAATCAGGTATTCCTCAAACACACTAACATTCCCCCCATTGTACTTCATACCACATTCAGATGCCCATTTTCCACCATGATGCACAATCAAACAGTGTTTAAGTTCTGCAACAATAAAAGAGTAAACAAAAAAAATGAACTAAATGAGAATGTGTACCAAAATCAGTCATTTTCATTAATTTGATCATCAATTTAAATCAATATAGTTGGCTCATCATGTAACACTATCAACCAAAAAAGTACAACCAACTTTGTATAAGCAAAACAAGGATGTCATAGCAGTGACAAATGCCAAAAACAAAAACCTAACTTTTGTCACATTCAACTCCTACATGTGGCTATGACATCCATTCTAATACAAATTAAAAAAAGCTTAACATAGGCAGCTACCATCCCAAAAAACTACATCTACCTACCCACAACCTACAAAACCTCAATCCTCCTTGAAGAGTCAGGGGAAGCCATCGAAATAAACTATCATGTTATTGGAGAGCCAAGCCATGAGGTCCACCCTATTGTTGTATATTATATCCTTCAGGGCCCTGACCTTAGAATCATTATCAGTTCCAAAGTAGGGTTGTCCAAATGAAAGTTATCTCAACCTACACTAAATCCTCCATTTCTTGCATGTGAGCTCCACATTCAGTTAAGCTTCCCAATTCAGCTTTGGGAATATGTGGAAGCAGATGATGTTTTGCTCACGGCACATGGGGTGTGCATTAGCTAGGGCAGTTAATCCTATGCAATTTTAAAAAAACCAAATGGTTTAAACAAATCCAACTTCAACAAATCCTACTTTCTATTTAAAAAAGTTTTAAATTGATCACGTCTTATTTTAATAGAGAAATTAAAGCACTAAATATAATTAAAAAATATGAAACCCTGATCCCTAAAAGCATCAAATGATATTTCACTTACATAATTACCGAAAATTGAAGTACAATTACACAATACTCACATGTTTCACATATAATCACACAACAAAATTGCTTACTCATGCTTTTGATGATATCATGCAAAACAGCAGAAAAAACAAACCACCACTTTACAACAACAACAACAGTTTTCGAAAAAAGAAAGGAATCTAAGGAAAAGTAGTAAAAAATATACCCTGGGGAGGAGAAGATTTGGAATTTTCCTCATTGATGAGCTTTCCCACGCCATTCTTGTGAAATATATGAGAAATAAATGAAAGCTTTAAGGAAGAAAGTTCTTTTCCACTTGCTGAGAAATAAATGAAAGCTTTAAGGAAGAAGCTTTGTGAAATAAATGAGAAATAAGTGGGTTGCCTTTGTCTTATATAGTACAACAAAAAAGTACTTTGGGCGCCAAAAATGTCGCCCCCTTCATTACACCTCCCAAGATTCTTGTGCGTTTCATTATTTTAATTAAATATCATAAAGTTAGTGGAAGATAGTGGGCCATGTTAATAGAAAAGTACTTTGGGTGAGCAAACTGCAACTTTTCAAACTTGGGTGAGTAAACTGCAACTACATCCAAAGTTCAGTACCCAAAAGTAATTAACTCGAAAATTTAGGTAAGTAGGTATTTATTTTATCTAGTTTAAGCGGAGTAGATATTTTCAATGTAAGTAGGTATTTGTTTTATCTAGTTTAAGCGGAGTAGATATTTTCATATCTTTATGGAGCCTCTTGACAACAACTTTGATTTCGAGCATTATATACATCCGCTTTTTTGCAGCGATTTTGATGTATAATACTTCCTCCGTATCAAATTAAACGCAACAATTCCCTCGACTCGGACTCCTAAGCAAAATTTCTTAATGTGAGATTAACAAAGGTAAGGGCAAGTGTTTAGTGTAATTAACCACCACCAAGTACCACCACCACATACTGTCGCCACCACCGAAATGCCACCACCACCACCACCAACACCACCGAAATGCCACCACAACCACCAACAACCATCGTTAAAACCCAAAAACCACCGAAATTCGAATCCAAAATCAATCAAAAACCACCTCCCTGCTGGCCTCTAAATTCAAAACCCAAATTAACCAAAAACCACCGTCCTATTGCTCCCCACCACCACCCACCATCAAAACCCGTTCCACCTCCACAAGAACTTGAAGGTGAGATAAACAAATCGAAGAGAGAGAATGAGATTTGGTGGTGGATTTCGGCTGGAGGTGAGAGATCTAGTGGTGAATTTCGACAGGAGAGAGAACGAAGGAAGATGGAGGTGAGAGAACGACAGGAAAGGAAGT
This sequence comes from Beta vulgaris subsp. vulgaris, assembly GCF_026745355.1. NCBI lineage: Eukaryota > Viridiplantae > Streptophyta > Magnoliopsida > Caryophyllales > Amaranthaceae > Beta > Beta vulgaris. The sequence continues at coordinate 25,987,495 of NC_079210.1, read as the reverse complement.
TTTCGGTGGATTTTGACTTGTGGTGGAGGTTTTCAGTGGATTTCGGCTGCTGGTGTTGGATTTCGGCTGGTGATGGAGGAGATCGAAGATAGAAGGTGATGATAGTGGTGGTGGGTGGAGGAGATCGAAGGTGATGATGATGCTGGTGGGGGATGCCGACAAATTAAATTTTGTGATGATGGTGGTGGTTGTGGTGGTGGTGGTGGTGGAGAGACCAATGGTGATGGAAGATGAAGGAGAGAGACAGCAGGAGGATGGAGATGGGAGAGGAGAGATAAATGGTGGTGGGTGGTGGAGTGAAGGTGGTATTGAAGGAGGGATGGGTTATATTTAGGTTGATTAATTGTGATTATGTTTGTAATTAATTTGATTTGGGTAATATAATATGTGTTTTAGTTTTTTAATAAGGACATTTTGGTAATTTAAGGGGTAAAAAGCATACCAAAAATGAAAAGAAGGAAATTGTTACATTTAAACAGCCATTTTTAGAAATTGTTGCATTTAATTTGATACAGATGAAGTATGTTGTTACCTTCATGCAATACATGATTGCATATTTGGCAATACACAAACATTGAATTTCGTGTAATAAGGAGTTTCCTTCCGTGCTAATGTGGTAAAAGTATGATACCTTGGGATGTTTATAAAATTGAGAACGCAACAACTCGAGAAACTTTCACTTTTCTGTTGGCTTAGTTTAACTTTTGAAGTTTAACCCACTTCTCCAAGGAACTGTAAGTTGACGGTGGTTGCCGGAAAATTCGCCAGAAAGAGTCACGAACTCACCGTGTGTTTGGTGAATTGAAAGTATGTTTAATTTCTTCAAAATTGTGTGGGTTTAATTCATGAAATTTTGTGGGTTTTGTTAAATTTTGTGGGTTTAATTCATGAAATTGCATGTTTTAATTTCCTAAACATGTCTTAATTTTGTGTATAATAACTGGCGTTTTGTTAAATTTCATTGAAATTGAGTGGGTTTTGTTAAATTTTAAGAAATTGAGTGGGTTTTGTTAAATCTCAAGAAATTGAGTGGGTTAAATTAAAAAAAAAATCGTGGTTGTATAATGTTGAAATAAGATGAGAGAGGAAGCCAAAAGTTTCGTGCTAAATGTGGTGGTGTTATTTGTTATTTGTTATTTGAAGAGTTTATTTTGGTAATATATATAATACCCATATTCTATAAATTGTAGTATAGTTAAAAGTTGATGTTCTTTTATGTCTTTAGCACTTCAATTTTGATGAACTCGAATGAAATTGTGTGATTATTAGTTGTAGTGATTCATACTAATATGGGTTATCTTCAATTTTAAGGGATTTTTTTCAATTTATCTGCTAATCAACCCAACCATGTGCTGGTTTATCAACTTGAGTGAAACCTAATTTTTTAATTTTTACTCAGTACTTTGTGAAATTTTGATAGTTAATGATTGTTAATATGTTAATAGTTGGGTATTGGGCAATCAATCATTACTTGGATCTTATTTTGATCCATTGCTACTGACACTTTTGCTGAAATTATCATTGCTTGTGCTGAAATTATCATTGCTTGTGCTGAAATTATCATTGCTTGTGCTGAAATTATATGTCCCAAAAAAGCCACTTCCATCTTGCGAAACTCACACTTTTATTTGGTGGCATATAATTTTGAATGAAAGATTACATAGTTAGTATACTTTATGTAATATTGGAAAATCAGCACATATAATTGACTATCAAATATTGGATTGCCCATAGGGTTGTTCTCGGCCGGAATTTGGGGTATTGTTGTTTTAATAGGACCATGAAGAGCTCGAAAGTCATGTAGGAATGTAAAAGGAAGAATAAAACCAAGGTATAGCTATTTTTTGACCATGCTTATGAACATATCACACCTTGCATTGGTGTTAGAATGTAACTTAAATTTCTTCTCTTCTTCTTAGGCGGAGGAAGTGAATGGTGTAAACTATATAATTGATGTATTGTGTTCCTATAAGAGAATATTGTGTTTATAATTACTAGTATTGTGGTGGGTCCCATCTTAACCATATGTTTTGTATTACTATAATTGTGCTCTTGAATGGGTTTGGTATGCCAATAATGTTAGGATTTCTACAAATATTTTGACATTATGTTAAAACAAAGTACCGGCTAGTGATTTATGTCGTGGTTTTGTTATATTGTTGTTCATCCTTATTATGTTTGGGGTTTCTACAAATATATGTGACATTAATGTAAAACATAATAAAGGGATGCACGATCGAACGTACCGATCAACGAAACGTCTTTTTTTAGTTTAGGGTAGGTAATTCGTGTTATTCCTTTATAAGGTTAAGTTTCTACAAATAGGGCAACATTATTGACAAACATAAACGAGGCCTAAATGATCAAACGAGCCACCGACTACTGATTCGTGTCGTGATTTGATTGTTCTTCCTAATGAAGTCTATGTTATTCAATAATACAAATAGTGAAGTGTATCCCCCCCCCCCCAAGAAGTCCTCCTTGTACAAGTATGATGTAATTATTAATAGTTTAGGGAATGACATCATATAGCATGTGAAGATGTATTGTGTTCCCATAAGAGAATATTGGGTTTATAATTAGTGGTATTGTGTTCCTAATAATCTGGATTAGGTTCTCTTACACAAAAATTATGTTTTAAAGTAACCATATTATGTTCTCTTACACAAAAATTATGTTTTAAAGTAACCATATTGTGTTCCTAATAATCTGGATTGTGTTTCCCACTACAATCAAATTTAAATTCTCTAAATTGGGCCATATATTATTTACCCACTCAATATTAATTATTTGTTGTTGTTAGTGTGGTTAAAATAAATTGTATTCCTATTTATGTCAATTTATGGTTTTTATAATCAATTTATGATCCTAAGGACTTTAATAATCAATACATTATTAAGAAATACCTACAATTATACATTTTAGTCATTAAATATTTATGTTTTGTTACAAGGGAATTATTTTTGAAAGTAATCATATTTATGTTATTACAAAAGAATTATGTTTCAAAGTAACCATATTGTGTTCTACTAATTGAGATTGTATTTCACCAATTAATTAAGTGTCATTAAATATTTATGTGTTGCTATACAAAAATTATGATTGAAAGTAACCATCTTGTGTGTTGTTATAAAAGAATTATGTTTCAAAACTTATTATATTGTAGTATTCCCACTTATTGGGATTGTGTTTCACACTACAAGCAATTTTCACCAATATTCATTAGTGCATTAACCCACAATATTTTAAATATTTGTTGGTGTTATTGTGGTTGAAATAAATTGGCACTAATGTTTGTGTTGTGTAACATAGTACTTTTGATCTGTTGAAATTCATCGTTTAACTAACAAAAATTTTAAAAATGTCAACACAACAAAAATGCAACATGTTACTATCATGTTATATTGGAAACAAATAGTGCTTTATAGTAAGCATATCATAAATATGTTGAGATAATTGTAAAAACATAAGTAATATCTGAAGGATTGAATTACGGAGTAGGGTTTCGTCTCGTTATTTGGTTGTATTGTTGTGCCAAATGGAACGATCGTCTAGGGTTTTAAGGTAAATTTGGTTTCGTCTCATTATTTGGTTTTATCTAGTGCCAAAAATTGCAAAAAAATGTGTTATGTAACATATATTTGGTTGTAATAAGTTCAGATAAGTTTCAAGTAGGTCCAATCAAGTCAATAAGTTCCAATCAGGTCCAATAAGTTCCAATCAGGTGCAATAAGTTCTAATCAATTTTGATCAGGTCCAATAAGTTCCAATAAGTTCCAATAAGGTCCAAATAGTCAATGATCAATAAATTTAAATTTAACTTTTAATGAAAGTACCACTATGATTATATAGTATTATATTTATATTATTTTCTATTATTTTATTATTCATATGACTATTAGATGATTATGTTATTAATAACAAATTTAATTAAAGTAGCATTATGAGTATATAGTATTATATTTATAATATTATCTATTATTTTATTATTCATATTACTATTAGCTGATTATGTTATTATTAAAAAATATTATAATCATGGTGAAATAAGGTTAACAATAATAATCATCATAATTATAATATTTTGCAATTCGTCTTTAAATAACTAGAGATAAGATGTTTTTGTTACTAATAGCAAAGAAAGATGTAAATGTTATTAATTGATTTCCTACTAATGCTTTATGAAATCAACACAATACTATTAGATATATTAGTAGTGAAAGTTGTGTATAGGCAAGCATATAAATAATAGATTTTTTTTTAAAATGTTAATCATAAGAGATAATTAATACAACATTCGTTCTTTTTCTATTGCAACAATAGAGTTTTCACGCTTGCCAATGCATAACTTTAACTATTAGTATCTTTAATTACTTTTTAGTAAAAATTATACAAATTTGATATTTTAAAAGTATAAATCGAGACGAATCTAACAAGATCCTACATGACTATATTTTTCCTTACCTAAAAATCACAAGAGATAGTAAAAGGGTGGTGAGTGAATAGTGTAAAAATCTCATTGTTGTAATAGAAAAAGAACGGAGGAAGTAATTACTATCTTTTCGAAGGATAAATTTTAATAATTGATATCCCATAATAAAGTTTTAGGGATAGTATTTATGTTAGGGGTAATATTTATGCTATTACTCATCAATTTTTATGTCAAAAAGGTCAAAAAAGTTTTAATTAGCTCCAATAAGGTCTAATAAGTTTCATTCAGGTCCAATAAGATCCAATAAGATCGAATCAGGTACAATAAGTTCTAGTCAGGTTTAATTAGGTCCAATAAGTTAAATCAGGTCCAATTCGGTCTAATAAGTTCAGTTTAGATAAGTTCAGTCCAGTTTAAGGTTTTTCAGGTGAAGAGAATGCATCCTTAGAGTGTTAGTGGTCCATGATATTGTGTTATGTAGCATAATATATTGTGTTCCCATTTTTTAAATTTGGGTTTAGTGTGAAACCATTAAACTCCATATGGGCCTCCTTGCTGCGGGCTTATCTTTTTCCATATTATGCTGATATGTTGTCTAGTTGAAATCATATTGTGTTTTGAAATTTTTGATTTTTGTATTATATTCCACTATTTTATTTTTCATGCGCAAACCAGATCAATCGTTTTTCAATAACTTTTTATGTCGGTTTCTTCATCTTCATTATTTGTTTCAAGAACTCCTAATTAAACCTCCAAAGGGCAATGTATGCTGAAAGAGTGGGTCAATTCGAGTAAAATGCAACCACAACGCGGAGATAGTGGTCCGGGTAACAAAATCTGGCCCAAACAAAGGAAAAAAATTCACGAATGTCCTTATCGACTTCTAATCTTATTCTCTTATTGTTTGTGTTCATGAATTCTAAACACTTCATTTCATTTGTCAATAAATCCAGTGACAACATTGTTCATCTCTTAATTATCTGATTTTTGATTCTTCTCACCGTAGATCTCCACCTCTATGAAAGCCAAATTGTCTTGTCCAAAGTTCCGCAATACACAGCAAAACAACAACAATGGCGAGGCTTTTTTTCCACAATTCAACAACACTTAGTTTCCCCCTTGTTTTCGTTTTTATTTCTCCCCATAATTTGCAACAAGTTATTGTCCTAATGTGATCAATTTCTCTTCTCCTGGTTTTTTGTAGTGGAGGAAAGAGAAAGGAAGTCACTTTTTCCCCATTCCCTTCTATTCCCCTTTTATTCCCTTTCTCAAACTCAAAAAGTTGAATATAATATGTTTTCTAAATATAATACATTATTTTTGTACTTTTAGCTTTTTACAAGATTAACTTTTCAATTTTATATTGTTGATATGGACAAAGTTGCCCATATCTAATATCGTTTTATCATTACTCTAGGTCTTGTATATATGTTAGTTCTATAATTTCATTTTGACTTGTGACGTTCAATAAAGAACTTGTAAGTAGAGGTTCTTTTTTTTTTCTGTACCAAGTTCTCGTATAATTGTTTGAATGGAGAGATAGGACTTTTGTACGTTGAAGTGAGACTATTTAGTATCAAGAATTCAATTAGGACATGAAAACTTCTATCTATCTAAATTCAAGTCATGTATATTTACCTGTTATTCCCTTAATTTCACTTTAATTTACTCACTTTACTTTTCATCAAAACCAAGGAGGTGGGGTTAAACCCTAAAATTTCCTCTATGTCTATGTGATACTTCTCATATCTTAATGCAGAATCTTATTGTATTTTACAATTTGATTTTCGGACTTAATTGTTTTTGCGATCTCTATGCTATTTACGTTTCAAATATATTAGATATACATCAGATGAAACCAAACACAGTCGAGCTAATTTTTATCCCTTTTTTGTTGAAGGTTTTGTTTTACCTAAAGGATGACTGATATTGCTCTAGCTTAAAAGTGTTCATCGTGATTCGGACGAGTACCTGAATTCTAAAGGATGTAATCCTTCCAGGTGGGATGTAAGTGCTACTATTATTGACTCAAACTCTGAAATCTAAAAGTCAATTTTTAAGATTGTAGCATTGATTTAGGATTCGAAAGCAAGAGAGTATTTACTATTTACCTTTGAGTGCAGGAAGTAGGATGTGACTAGGACGTGATTTAGCTGGGCTTAAAGTTTATACTTTTATTCACTACTCTTTTATTCACTACTCCCTCCTTAACAAGAAGTATGCTTTTTAAAAGATTAAATTATTATTATACTGTTCATGTTATATTAAACATCCTAGCTCAAATATTTTAGTACTAATATCGCTTTGGAATTCTTTCTTATGCAAGTTTAGAGGATTAAGCTTGGATGCCCTCTAAGATATCTACCTATCTCAAGCTGTGTGGATAATTGCCTCGCCAAAATTACGAGGGTGTTAAAACTATTGTACAGTATTGTAGATTACTAGCTTATATACATGAATGATTTATCTTTGCATACTGTATATAAATCACCCAAATGATCATGTAATATTTTACCATGAAAATATTATAATATAGAGATGTAAGTCATGTGTCTTAGTGTAAAAATTGAATAGTTCAAATATCATATTTGTACTTATGTGGGGCTTGTTTGCACTAGTCGAAAAAGGTCAATTTGCATCGGACCTGGGACCCCCTATTTGCGTCGGACTTGGGTCTGACGGCACAGGTCTCGACGCAAATGACCTATAATTGATTTGCGTCGTATACGGAAACGATGCAGATCTTTGAGCTATTTGCTTCGCACGTCGTATACGGTGCGACGCAAATTACTCCCCCAGCTCCACAAACTACAGCACGAATAGAAGGGGGATTTGTGTCGCACATAGCACAGGGTGCAACGCAAATCAAGCATCTGCGTCGCACCTTGTGCCATGTGCGACGCAAATGACCGTATGTGAAAAAGAAAAAAAATAGTACCAAAGCATGAATGCTTTAGTACTGCACCACAACCAAACAGAAACTTCAAAATCACCACAACCAAACAAAAACTTCAAAATCACCACAACCAAACAGAAACTTCAATTAAAAAATGAGAATGAATGTGTAGAGATAGAGGATTGAAAATCAAATAAAACTAATAACAATACCGTTCAAAAATTCGAACAGATCTGGAAAAATAAAAACGAAAATGCTTGGAATTTTAGAACATATATATTACAATAATTCATAAAAACAAATCTATCAATAACTAATATAGTACAAAAATGTTGGAGCTTCCTTCACATGTTGACCTTCTTTCTCGTTGTTATACTTCGAACACATCTGGAGAAATGAAAACGAAGATGCAGCAAAAAACGAAAAATTCACGAAAATGAAAAAACGAGGTCTTCAAACAAGACCTGAAAAAATGACAAATTACGAAAAATTAAGACAGGCGAAAAACAAGAAAAAGAAAAAAAAAATAAGTTACCTTATTCTTGGAGTGCGAAGAACAAAATCGCTCCTTGTTCACGGATGCAGTTCAATAAATTCACGAAGTTCGTTGCTCTTCAAATGTTGCTCTGCGAAGAACAAGTTACCTTCGAATGATAAATTGACGGATGCAGACGAAATTGAAATGATGAACTGTGGAATTGTCGATGTGAGAACGAACGAAATGGAGCGAGAGAGGGAGAAGGAGAGAGAGAGGAGATGAGTGACGGCTGGAGATTTTAGGTTAAGGAACGAACAAAATAGAGTGAGGGAAGGAGAGGGAGTGAGGGAGGAGATTTGAGAGTGAGAGTGAGAAGCGGCCGGGTATAAGGGTTGAGTTTTTAGGTTAAATATTTGAGCCGCGAATCTGCGTCGGACGGTTATGAGGGCCGACGCAAATTGGGCTTTTGCAACGCGCTACATTACCATGCGACGCAGATAGTACAATTTTCTTTTTTAAAAGAAAATACGACTTGCGTCGTATGCGCCTTGTGGTTCGACGCACATTGGGCTTTTGCAACGCACCTTTGGTCGATGCGACGCAGATAGCTTATCCTGGTGCTCGTTTACACATGATGTGCGTCACACTCTTCTTCATGTGCGACGCAAATAGGGTTTTTGCATCATTTCCGTTTCAGTGCGACGCACATCAGGGGACGCAAATCGTCGTTTTTCTACTAGTGTTGTACATCTCGTTCTGAAATGCTAATTAGTGAAACTTTTTGTAGTACATAGGGAGGGATTAAGTTTTTTCTAAATATAATAATTTGCCAATTGCTTCCTTGGTAGTCTAAAGAAGGTTCACTTGCAAGATAGAATAACATGTGGACATATGGTCATATGACGTGAAAACTATGGGGGGGAAATGAAATCTTCTTGGCTGAAACTAAAAGTTGCAATATATGAAGTACTATATGAAAAAAGGGTCACCAGAAGAAAAAAAAATGTACTTCATGTGACAACTGATCGAAAGTCTTATAATAACAATAAAGTATAGGTCATTCGACTGACATTATTGGTGCTAATTTAGCTACTCCTAAGCATACGCGGCCGCCTAAATCACTAGTACTGACAAAAATGGAATCTGACGAAACCTCAACTCTTATGGTTTTTTTTTGTCTAATATTTGTAGGTTAGGCACTAAAAATTTGAGAGTAGGACAGAAAGATAATGTTATTTAACAAGATTTACATAATACATTATGTAGGGAACCAAACTTATAATTAATCTGTTGGATGTCGATCATTCAAAGTTTTGTAAATCATTCTGCAAATTTTGTTACACTCACTTCCTTTTTATTAATAACTATTTTTTTTTTCGGGGATGCCTTGGATCAGTTACAATAAACAAATATGTTATTATTTTTAAATTTCATAATTTAGTTTGCTACTTTTTGTATTTTTTATCCAATAAGAAATTGAAAAATTCATGTTACGACGTGGTAAGTAAAAAAAATTTGAAAGGTTTGAGTTTGAAAACAATACCTTAAAAGGAATTGTGGTAAGAGAATATGATATAAATATTCTCTTGTAAGTTACGTAATAAGAGTGTTGGAGATGTATATACTTGTTTAAGTCTTTTTAGTTAATTATAATTATTACAAGACTCCATCCTATTTTATTTGAAACATTAGACAATAAAGTCATAGTGTATTGATGGTTAAGCTCGTACTTTTCATTTCAAAGATCACGTGTTCGATACCTTGCACTAACACATTTTAAAAAAAGAAGCAAGGAGTACACGTAGACATAAAACATTTGCATTAGAAATGTGAGGAGAGTTTTCTTTCGCACGTCTTTTAATATATTTGTACTAGCTTTCTTTGCACGCGATGTGTGCGTGTATTATTTTGGCGATTATTACTAAATTTCATCTAGATGTAATTCTGAAGGATGTAATTTACAATCATCATTAGTTCTAATTAAATATCATGTGGTGTAAATACAAAATATAGTTCTCATTTCATTTTGCACAGTCTCCAAGACATACCTTTGACCTACGATATCTTCTATTTCTTATTAGTAAAAAATATAAAAAGTTGATATTACGAATTTACACATTGAGACGAATCTAACAAGACCCCTCATGAATATGGTTTTTTGTATACATTAGTAAAAATATTTGGTCAAAATTTTTAAAATTTGACTCCCAAAATAAAAAAATGGGAACTATATTTTGGGACGGAGGGAGTATAATAGAGATAGATTTGATTGGAGGTGGAGCGTTACTTGATAAACGAAAGGTATATGAGTGGAGTATATTGTCACGTTCTCATACTCCCTCCGTTTCACTTTAATTGTTACACTTTGATATTTTACACTATTAATTCACAAATTTCACTTTGACCATCATTTGTGATTTATACGCAGATGAAAATATAGTCATGTGGGATCTTGTTAGATTCATCATAACATGTATTTTATTAATATGTACTTTTTATGATTTTTACAAATACAAAACTAAAGATATATGTCCTCAAAATTTTGCATTGGCATGCGTAAAAAGTGTATGTATATAGATTAAAATGAAACGGATGGAGTATAATTAATTAATATGCAACCCATACTAATTGTATAGATAATCCCAATGGCTATCTTCATTTTACACCATTTACTTTGGAGAGACACTTAACATTTACCCACTTAATAAATGTAGGTAGGCAGGTAGCTGGGCCCAAACGTTAATTGTATGGTTGAACGATCTTGCCGTTGACATTATTATATGCCGGTATTTGGGCTAATGCTCAGGGAGAGAAGCCACGCTGCTTTCGTGTTAGGTTATACTTCAAGTGGTGCAAGAGTTTTCAGCAAGGGTGATCAAAAGTGTGATAGAGATGTAATAACTTCGTTCTTAATTATTGCAACAATTTGACAAAATAATATAAAAAAGCTTTATATTTAAAGTGTTACAAATACTAGGAGGAGGTATAACAATTTGATATATTTATGAAAAAAAATATATATAAAAATAGTGTGTGTAGAAAGAAAATAAGCAGAAATTTTTATTTTTTTTTTTTTTTTTTTTTTTGGCGACAAGAACATACAGGCATAACTTAAACTAATTTACCTAATCTAGCCGCTATTGCTAAATTGTGCGCTGCAACAATGTCTTCTCTACGAACCTTCTTTATCACCCATTGAGGAACTCTCCGACACAGAGCTCTGATATCATGCATTATTGTGGCAATCTCTACTGCTTGATGATGGCTTTTTGCTGCACGGACAACTTCTGTCGAGTCTGAAAGGACTTGTATATTACATAATCCTTTTGAGTAAGCTTCGCAGAGACCTATATACACTGCGAGAGCTTCAGCTTGAAGAGATGAAGAAGCTGAAACTATTGTGTTGCCTTCAAATATCTTTTCTCCATTCATATACGCCGTCCATCCTATTCCCGCTTTCGGATAGTTTAGTTTGTGTCTTTTCCAGGCTCCATCTACCAAAACGATGCATGCTTCTTGTTGATCAGTATCTAGGGGGGCGAGAGCAGAAATTTTATTGTTCTTCTCTATTTTGCTAACTTTACAAACACAAATACTATTTTTTAACACAAATACTGTACTTTATTTATTACACAAGCACTATTTCTGCATACACAAACATGCACTATATTTGCATACACAAACATAATTTTGCACAAAAAAAATTTGTTAGGTGTATCCAATTCTTGGATATTACTCCCTCCGTTCCAAAATATAGTTCTCATTTCATTTTGCACAGTTTTCAAGACGTACCTTTGACCTAAGATATCTTCTATTTCTTATTAGTAAAAAAAATATAAAAAGTTGATATTACGAATTTACACAGTGAGACAAATCTAACAAGACCCCTCATGAATATGGTTTTTTGTATACATTACTAAGAATATTTGGTCAAATTTTTTAAAATTTGACTCCCAAAATAAAAATGGGAACTATATTTTAAGACGGAGGGACCGAGGGAGTATCATATCTCCTCAAAAGTCATTATTGCCCTTCTATTTGCTGCACAAAGATACCTATTGAACTGTCAGAGAATATAGGCATGTCCAAAATGGATCCGTCCATACCCGACCCTATTTTCTTGGGCTCCGAATAAGATTTTTCGACCCAAAACTTGAATGACTTGAACCCTTATGAACTTGGAAATTCTGAAATAGGGTTAGAGTTGAAGTCAGTTGAACATGATTGACCCAAAATTTAAAAATTTAATATTTTTAAATGTAAATATAATAATATAACTAACAGAATGAAACATAATTATATATATATAAATGAAGTGAGTGTTTATTTTCACAACAAATTATTGTATCAGATTTGTTAGGATAAAATATCGTTTATAATACTAGTCTTCTATGCACACAATGAGTGCAAAAGCAAATACAAATCATATTGTAATTTGACAGAATCGTTGTATAAATTGACATTGTTTTTAAAAATTGGTAAAAACAAAAAAAAGAGTTTGTCTGTTTTTATTTGAAGATATATTGATAATTTAGGGTGCACACCATGTCCTCCCCTCTTCCCTTACATAATAAAGATTATTAATTTAAATTTTACCAATTTGGTTGTTTAAAGCATAAGTATATGTTACTAATATGATTGGCAAATTCAAATAGATGAAAAAAATAGATACAAAACTGCCTTTAATGTTTCTATTGGAGATTATGAGTGGAATGTAATGCCTTTTGGCTTAAAAAATGCTCCATTTGAATTTTAAAATATTATGAACGATATTTTTAATCCTTATACTCAAAATATTATAGTCTATATTGATGATGTCCTAATATTTTCAGATACTTTATATCAACATTTCAAACACCTTAATACTTTCTTACATGTTATATATAAAAGAAATAAGTGTTTATTTTCACAATAAATTATTGTATCGGATTTGTTAGGATAGAATATCATTTATAATACTAGTCTTGTATGCACACAATGAGTGCAAAAGCCAATGCAAATCATATTGCAATTTGACGGTATCGTTGTATAATAAATTGGCATTGTTTTTAAAAATTTGTAAAAAAAAATGAGTTTGTTTGTTTCTGTTTGAGGATATATTGATAATTTAGAGTGCACACCAAGTCCTTCCCTCTTTCCTTACATGATAAAGATTATTAATTTAAATTTTTACCAAATTATTGGTTTAAATCATAAGTATATGTTACTAATATGATTTTTATATCATATTAAAAATTAAATTACAATTTTATAAATGAAAAATACTCATTTTATATTAAAATAAAACACAAAATAAGTTGAGAAAAATAAACCATTAACCCGTATCTTAACCCCAACTCAACCCACAACCAGTACGTATGACTCGACTCGTATTCAACTTGACTCAAAAATACATCGACTCATATTTACGGAACACAAAACCTCCTCGTCTGACTCGTTAGACAAGTCTAATTGACTAGCATACTCTTAACTTTAATTTCCTTTTAGCGTACGAAACTATTTTTTTTTCTAGCTAACCCCCAAAGGTAGCTAAAGTGTTCGCTTTTACAACCAACTACACAAAGTACTTTTAATATACTCCCTCCGCTTTTATTTATTTGCTACAACTTGGTTTACACAAGAATTTAGGAGATGTCCTTTTCATTCTTTTTTAGTGTAGTTTTTAACCCCTTTAGCATTAAATAGGGTGGGAAAAGGAAAAAAAAATAGTACTTTTTGGTGAAAGAAGAGGGGAAACAAATATAATACTATTACTTTTTGGTGGGTCAAGTCTCCTTATAACGAAATGTAGCAAATAAAAAAAAGCAACCCTTTTTGAAAAATGTAGCAAATAAATAAAAGCAGAGGGAGTACTAAGAATCCTAACAATTTTCTGCATGCCATTCCTTATACTCCATAACAAAACAGTGATTAAAGTATGCAAGTTTGTGAAAACGTTATTATGAAGTCATTCTTTGGTCCTACTAAATAGAAGAATTTAGTGGATATTAACTAATTTAATTGGTTAAAGTTTTAAAAATTTACGTTAAAGTTTTAAAAATTTACGTTTAAGATTTAAAATCAAGAGTCCGTCTTTGGTGAGACGGTCTCACGTTAGTGTTAACGTGAGACCACTGATGTCATGCTAACATCACGCACGTGCATCAAACCAGCAGTAGAATTAGTTAAGCGCTTGCACCTATTAGTTATGCTAGTCTTAAATTGCTTCTGGATGAATTAGTTAAGCGCTGAAGTATATTAGTTAAACGCTGAGGTATATTAGTTAAGCGCTGAAGTATATTAGTTAAACACTGAGGTATATAGTTAAGCGCTGAAGTATATTAGTTACATCAGGAAAAATACTTAGACCAGTAGCGCTTGGGCCTGTAAAACGCTTGGGCCAGACGCCAATACATGCTTATTTTGACAGGTCTACGTGAGACTGTCTTTTATAAAACTTTGTGTAAAATCAAATCTCATTTACATTAATTACTTTTTAACTCTGTCTACACAAAGAAAATTTAAAAAATTTAGCTAACATCATGCATTTGATGTTCTCGTCTAAGACATATTTTATTGTCAATTTGTCTACCCAATCCATAAAAAAGAAGGTATAGTTCTTGTTAATCTAATCAATCTATTACTTACCAAATTGAAAGATTAGGTTACCCTATGTCCCTACACTTTGAACATTCTCAAATACTATCAGCAAAGGCACATGGAGCATGCACTAAATGACTCTCTCCATCCCCCACCATTTTACAAATTTCCTTAGACTCAAATCTCTCTTTTTCTTTTTTCTTTTTTTTTTTAATAAAGAAAACCTAAAATCTCTCTCCTCAATCCCCGCATCATTATCCGCCTTTTTTTATGTTTCTCTCTCCAATTTCTTTTCTCTACCCTTTAGATTTTTTGACTTAAAAAAAGAGGGAAAACACACTAACAAGGGTTTATAAATACACACTGTAAACCCACAATGAATGAAACAGAGCAAAAACCCCATACTCCTCTGTTTTTTCCTTTGCAATGGCATCCAATGCAAGATTCTTTTTCTTCTTGCTCTTAGTCCTTTCTTTTTGTCTTCAAACCCATGCTAGAGATACCAAATTATTTAGCAAAGTGACCAAAAATACTAAGGAACACAAAGAATCCATTAGCGTATCTCCTGCACAAGCACCAACACTAGCTCCAGCACCATCCCCGGAATCCGAATTCATCGAACACGGGTATGGTCTTTACCAGAACTATGAATACCCTCCTACCACCACAAACCCAACCAACACCGGCAAATTTGGCAAAGAAAAGTATGTTCCTGCTCAAGAGCTAAGCAAGAACAACTTTAATGAGTTTGAGATGGCATATTCCAATAACAATTTCCATGATAATGGTAATGGAAATGGGAATACCAATACGAAAGAGTATGTTAATGAGAAGCACGGAATGAGCGATACTCGATTTATGGAGAATGGGAATAAGTACTATTATGATGTTAACCAGGATGTTAAGGATGAGAATAGGAATGAGTATGTGAGCGAGAGGCAGGGGTTAAGTGACACTAGGTTTTTGGAGAATGGGAAGTACTATTATGATATTAGTGAAGAAACAGCAGAGAAGGAAAGAAATGGTCATTTCCACATTATCAACAATGCAAATGGGGATGAATATGAGAATTTACGAGACGAGAGCGATACTCGATTTATGGAGAATGGGAAAGACTTTGATGATACCAACGAGGAGGAAGAAGCAGCAGCTAAGTTTGGCAAAAATGGTCATTTTGATGCTAACAACTATGAGCATGAGAATGAAAACAAGTACAACTTCAACAATAATAACGTTGAATATGCTGATAGTTACTATGGAAGTGGGAAAGGGAATGGAAATGGAAACAAAGGGTATGATTACAAAGGAAATGAGTATCATGTGAGACAAGGAAGTGGAAATAATAATTATAGAAGCCCAAAGAAGTTTCCTAATGAGTACGACACTATGGAAGAGTATGATAGGGAACAAGGGTACATTGAAGGTAAAGATGAGTATGTACCATGATTATAGATGATTGATGTCCAAGTAAAAAAATTATAGTTGGGGAAGAAGGATAAAGGTTTAATAGATTTTGTTATACTTTGAATTTGTTGTTAAGTTATCATGATGTATGTGGCATCTCCGGCAATTTTGGCTTTGAGTTATTTATTGTAAAAGCTAAAATTAGCCATAGTTTATGTATTTTACCTATGTGGCAAATGCAAGTTTGGAAAGAAATTTTCCATCATGTTTTTATTGAAGGGAACCTTCATATTTTATGAAATGATCCTAAAAAATTAGTTAGTGTTTACACATTGTCTAATCTTGTACCAATGATGTCTTGGCATAGTAGTTAAGATTGATGTGTTGTGAACGATATGTAACAGGTTCGAATCCCCCTTTCCTTTCTTTGTACTTTGTACTGCCTTCGTGGCTCATATGGATAAAAAACATTGTCTAATCTTGCAAATGATGGAATGTGAACAACTATACCCATGGACTTCAAGCATGCAAGTTTTATTCGTTTCAACATATCTTTCATTAAGCACAGGGCCTTTAGCTATATAACATCCTCCTGAATCCCGCTTCTCTAAGTCCTAGATGTACCCAATAGTTGCTGATAATAATGTATAAAAGCATCATTCACTTCCTAGGGAGACTCCACCTCCATGCTCCATCAATGTGTTTGATACTATAGACAGTATTTTGCCGTCTCCTTGACATAATTGACTAATTAAAGAGTTTGTATTCTCATCTTCATCTTTTAGCCAAGCAAATTTAGCTTTTTGTTGCAAGAAAGATAGTTATTGAATATTAACTAGCCATTGATAAAGCTCAGCCTCACACTATACTAGCTTATTTAAAGTGTTTGCATCAGCAAGCTAAATATTGAAGAACCCCATGTGGAGGATTAACTACAGGAGTCACTATTGATAGAGCCTACTGAATCTAAGACCTCTGTTTCTTTCTTATTTTTGACTTCTTGCACACATCATTCGTACGGCCCCAACTTTTTATAGACTATATGAAGGATTTATGTCCTCGACTTAAATGCAATTATTAATATATAATGGATCGTATTATAGAGATAATAAGTTCGTTATATTGGGTCGTCTAGAAGGTCACACATTAAACTTGACTTCTTGCTAGAGAAAGCTATAGAACTTCAGATTAGTAAATAAATAAACCCGAAGCCCAATGTAACAGATCCTACAAGGTCACACATTAAACTTGGATCAACAAAAGAAACCTAGAGCCCAAGAGGGCCCTAGGGTGGCCGGCCAAGAGAGGGGAAAGGAGAGAATTCTGACCTAAATATATCTATATGTATGGGGTTAGGCAGAAAAGAAAATACATCAGTTGTCTCTTATTATTTTCTCTCTCCTATTCTCTCTCTTCCAAAGTTACGTGATACTCCATCAACAAAGAAGAAGTTTTCTTCCTTTCCAGCTAGCATTGGTGGAGTGTTGATCTGGGTTGGTGGACTAAGTAGAGGAATCACATCTGAGATTCTCAATCCGGGTTATTTAAGCTTTGTGGAAATCACGCTACAAAAGTTATTTCTAAACTTGTATGTGATCCTTAATTGTATATGCATTTGATCCTGATTTAAGTGCTTATGAATTTGATTCATGAAATTCCGCTTTATAGTACTTATAGATTCCTACAGTGGTATCAGTTTTTAGCCTCTTGCATATAGATTTTTGGTCATAAAGTTTAGTTTATGTATGATTAATTTTAATTTGATTAAGGGGATGAATTAAATTATGGATTGAATAACTAATTGAAATTGATTAAAAAGAGTTTTAATAACTTGCTTTCTCAATCTATATTAGCCGAAAATTCACCCTAAAAACCCCATATTCGAAATTTTAAAATCTGATTTTAAATACCTAAATTTCGAAAAATAAATTCATGTCATTAATCTAATTTTCATGTTTAAAATCGTTTATGTATGAAAATAAATTCATATAAAAGGTGTTTTGTATGAATTAGTGATTAATTATATGAATAATCTGAAAATTAATTAAAATAGAGATTTTAAATTTAATTTTCTGTATTAAGCATAAAGAGTTATGTTTAATTTAATCAAGATCACCTAATTTAATTTACAAAAGGTTGTATTTTTAATATCCTTCAAGAAAAGAAAAGAAAAGGATTTGAAAAACAGAAAATTGAAGGAAGAAAGAACAGGAGCAATGGCTGCTCCGGCGTCTGTGGTCTGCCGGCGAGATCTCGGGGAAGGGCGACGCGAGGCTGTCCACCAGCAGTCGCGTCGGATAGGGGTCGTGGCAGCAGCACGACGCACGTTTGACGTGCGAAGCAGTGCTGCTCGCTGCAGTTGCTGGATGCCAGCGTCTGGGTCGGTTCGCGAAAGAACGGCGAGTCGCCCGTGAGGTGGCCTGAAGGTCGCCAGTGAGGCTGCCTGAAGGTCGCCGGTAGTCGCTGGGTGTTGCGTCGTGTGGCTAACTAAGTTCACCGTTCTTCAGTTTAAAAAATAAATAAAAAAATTAAAATTTTTTTTTTGTTGTTAAGGAAAACGTGCCTAAACATCAAGGCAGCAGCAACTGATTTTTTTTTATTTTATTTTGGAAGCTTTAATTTTGAAAACAGAATTTTGAGAAAGATAAGTAATTTCAATTATTTTAATTATTGACTTGGTCATAAATTTCAATCCATAATCTGATTTTTTAATCTAATTAAAATTAATTAGGCTAGTTTTAAGGGATATAATCTTTAGGTGATTAGATATTACTTAAAATTTTATCTTCTTGCTTTACTTAAGAATATTTGATATTTTAATTGATTGGCAAGTATAATATATGTGGCTTTTATATTATGATATATTTGTTATGTATGACTAGTATGGCCCAAATTAAGATAGAAAATACGATCTGCGTATCGTTATGTATTCTTGTAATTTTAAATACGATCTGCGTATCGTTAAGTATTTTTGTAATTTATTTAATTTAGTTATTATTTAAATTATTTTTGATACTTATGTAATCCAAAGAAGAGCCCATCAAGAGAAGGCCCATGGAAAAGTGGATGGAGATCCATGAAGAGTCCAAGAAGGAGCCGTTGATGCTTAGTTCTTAGGATTAGGGGCCATACTAGATCATTTTATTTTCACATTTTATTATTTTAAAATGCTTATAAGTTTATTGTATGTTGTTTATTGATGCGCTAGAGTTCACTAATTCATAACAAAATAATGAACTTAGGCCTCCAAACATAAAGTACTTATCATACCCTTAATTAATAGTAATAGGTCATGCCTCCGCAGGGTGCGAATTTTACAACTTAGTTTGGTTGTCCTTAACAAAATTATCAAAAGCGTTTTGAATTTTGAAGCAAGAGATAGTTAAACATGCGATGTTTATCCATCTAAACAAGAGTTATAAAATGTTATATTAGTAAAAGAGTTTACTTACCTTGATAATGTAACGTTAAGATAAGGCCTCCGTCTGCTTAGTGTTACATGTTGATAGGATCTTGTAAAACACTTATTCATAGGGGACTTTAATTTTCAATAGGTGGTCAACCTGAAACCTTTTACATGTTTTAGGTTGCTTTATAAACATAAAATTGAACTTTGCCTTATTTTTCTGTCTGTAGATATCATGTCTAATAACAACAACAACAACTCCGGTTTCAACATTCGTCCTTTTCTGGAAAAGGACAGATTGAATGGTGAAAATTTCCTTAATTGGGAAAGGACCTTAAGACTCGTTCTGAGGTTTGAGGGTCGAGAGGACGTCTTAGATACCCCGCTTCCTGTAATAACTGATGAATCAACTGACGCTGAAAAACGTCGTGCAAAACAGACTAGTGATAAGTCTATACCAATCACTTGTTTGATGGTAGCAGCCATGGAGCCGAACCTCCAAAAGAGGTTCGAAACCAAGGATGCCTACACGATCATGCAAGAGCTACGGGCCACGTTTAAAACTCAGGTCCGAGTTGAGCGGTATGAGACAAACAGGAAGATCCTTGAATGTCACTTAAAGCAGGGTCAAGCTGTTGGCCCCCATGTGTTCGAAATGATGGGTCTTTTCGAAAACATGGAAAGACTTGGGTTCCCTTATAGGCTCGAGTTGGCTACTGACATCATTCTCCACTCACTACCTGAAAGTTTTAATCAGTTCAGAATGACCTACAATATGAATGAGTCTGAAAAGACTTTGCAAGAGCTGCATGGATTATTGGTCAATGCTGAAAGGAACATCCCTAAGGTTGAACCAAAGAAAGAGGTTCTGTTGGTTCAAAAGGGAAAGGGTTTCAAAAAGAAATGGGCAGGAAAGAAGGACAAAGGCAAGCAAGTTGCCACTGTCGCTGAAAAACCTAAGCCAACCGCCAAGCCCAAGGTTGCTGCGGAAAGCAAGTGCTTCCACTGTCACAAGATTGGACACTGGAAGAGGAACTGCCCGATATACTTGGAGGATAAAGAAGTCTGGGGCTTCTACTTCAGGGACTAAAAAGAAGTAGGAAGCTGGCAAAAGGCGAGGTAGAGCTACGCGTTAGAAATGGAGCACGAGTTGCTGCACTTGCCGTCGGGAGCTATAGTCTACACTTACCATCTGGGCTTATTTTAGAATTAAATAATTGTTATTTCGTTCCTACAATAACTAAGAACATAATTTCGGTTTCAGTATTGGATTCTGAAGGTTTTTGCTTTGAAATAAAGAACAAATGTTGTTCCATTTCTTCCAATAATATGTTCTATGCCAGAGCTAATTTGATAAATGGTTTATAAGTGCTTGATAAATCATTACAAGTCTATAACATAGATAGCAAGAAAAAGAAATCAAATTATTCTAACCTAACCTATATTTGGCATTACCGAATGGGTCATATAAACCAAAAGCGCATTCACAAGTTACAAAAGGACGGTATAATTCCATCATTTGATTTCGAATCATTTGATGTATGTGAATCATGCTTAATGGGTAAGATGACAAAATCACCATTTACTGGAAAAGGTGAAAGGGCCAGCGATCTTTTAGGACTCATACATACAGATGTATGTGGTCCTATGAGCACAAAGGCAAGGGGAGGGTTTAATTACTTCATCACCTTCACTGATGATTTGAGTAGATATGGCTATATTTACTTGATGAAACATAAGTCGGAATCTTTTGATAGATTCAAAGAGTTCCAAAATGAAGTACAGAATCAACTTGGTAAGACAATAAAAGCACTACGATCTGATCGTGGTGGTGAATATTTGAGCCAAGAGTTTGATGATCATCTAAAGGATTGTGGAATTCTTTCACAATTAACTCCACCAGGAACACCACAGTTAAATGGTGTATCTGAAAGGAGGAATCGAACATTACTAGATATGGTTCGATCTATGATGAGTCTTGCTGATCTACCGATTTCTTTTTGGGGATACGCTCTCGAAACTGCTGCACACACACTAAATAGGAGCCCGTCAAAGGCTGTAGAAAAGACTCCATATGAGTTATGGAATGGAAAACCTCCAAACTTGTCTTTTCTTAAAATCTGGGGATGCGAGGTCTATGTAAAGCGGTTACTATCAGACAAACTCGCACCCAAGTCAGATAAATGTCTCTTTGTGGGGTATCCAAAAGAGACAAGGGGTTATTACTTCTATAACCGTCAAGAGAACAAAGTGTTTGTTGCTCGTGATGGTGCCTTCTTGAAAAGGAATTTGTTTCTAGAAAGACAAGTGGGAGTAAAATAACACTCGAAGAAATTCGAGATGAGCAACAACTGGACGTGGCTCACACCATGTCAGAGACGGCCCAACAAGACGAAAGTCATGTTGAGGAGATAACGTATTCAACGCATGAACCTCCTACCGTCCCATTCGAAGTTGAATCAAGCGAAAATCTTCAAACTGTTGAAGAGAACGTTTCTCTTGATGCTCAGACCCCGCGTAGGTCTAGTAGACCAAGGATTCCAAACAAAAGGTTGGTTGATTTCCTAATGACTGAGAATTCTGAAATTATGATTTTGGAAAATTCAGAACCTACTACCTACAAACAAGCTTTGACGAGCCCAGACTCTGAGAAATGGCTTGAGCCATGAAATCCGAGTTAGACTCCATGTCTGAGAATAAAGTTTGGACACTGGTTGACTTGCCTGATGGGGTTAACCCTATTGGATGCAAGTGGGTGTTCAAATTGAAAACAAACAAAGATGGAAATGTTATGTCTACAAAGCAAGACTGGTTGCAAAAGGATTCAGACAAGTTCATGGTATAGACTATGATGAGACCTTTTCTCCAGTAGCAATGCTTAAATCAATTCGGATACTTTTAGCATTGCTGCATTTTTCGATTACGAAATTTGGCAGATGGATGTCAAAACCGCATTCTTGAATGGGTTCTTGAATGAGGATGTGTACATGACACAACCTGAAGGTTTTGAAGATCCAGAAAATCCTAAAAGGGTTTGCAAGCTTCAGAGATCCATTTATGGATTGAAGCAGGCATCTCGGAGCTGGAATCTTCGGTTTGATGAGGCAATCAAACAATTTGGTTTCATCAAAAGCGAAGAAGAGTCTTGTGTTTACAAGAAGTTTAGTGGGAGCAGCTTAGTCTTCTTGGTTCTGTATGTAGATGACATACTAATCATGGGAAACGACATACCAATGCTTGAGTCAGTCAAGGAATGGTTAAAAAGTTGTTTCTCTATGAAGGACCTTGGAGAAGTTGAGTACATACTGGGAATCAAAATCCATAGAGATAGGTCTCGAAGGATGATTGGGCTAAGTCAAGAAACATCCTCCATGCCATTTTTATTATGACAGACAGTTGATCAGGGAAATTTGATCAACTTAAACATCCACAAGGACCTAGCTACTGAAATTTGTTCTGTAGATTGACCCACCCTTACAAATTTCCCCACTTGTTCCACATTCTTCTTTATAATATCTCTCCTCGTAGTACTTAAAATCCAGTCTCAACTGAATACAAGTAGGAAAAACAGCAAAGTCCTCCTCCATGACATCCATATCTGATGGCCAAGCTTTCATAATCATAGGTTCATTGTCAAAGAAAGGACTTGTCCAGCTAAGATGTTGTCTCTCTTCTCCATAGACAAGAATCTATGATGTTGATCTTCCTATTTCATTTTGGGGTTTTGTGCTTGAAACATCAACATTCGCACTTAACAGAGGACCATCCAAAGCAGTAGAAAAGACACCATATGAAATGTGGACTGGAAAGTGGAAACGTTCCAAAATTGTATTTCTCTTATGTAAAACGTTTACTCTCTGATAAACATTCACCCAAATATGATAAATGTCTCTTTGTGAACAAAGTATTTGTTTCTCGTCATCATGTCTTTTGCGAAAAAGAATTTATTTCCAAAAAAACAAGTAGGAGTAATGTATATCTCGAAGAAATTTGAGATGAGCAACAAACGGATAATGTTAACACCTCGTCAAAGGCGAACCTGCATGAAAATGTTTAGGAGGCGGTGCATTCAATTCACGTATCTCCTACTGTCCCACTTGAAGATTCTCCATGCGAAGTCACTGCAATGCCTCGGCCTTTAAACCTCATTTTTAAGTTAATTACTCCATCATTAGCAGCAGAACTTAGACCGTCGGCGCGCTACTGCTTTATTTTCTGTTCAAGAAAATACAAGGCAAACATTCTTCTATGAAACAAAACATATTATAATTATTGAAACTCATAAGCATCTTAAATATATAGATATAAATAGCTAAACATAGATAATTATGTAGTCATAGTTAAACTAAGTTCATGTTATTCTAGTGATCATAAGTTTATATTACACAACCAATATAGTTTTCATAAATATAAAGTGGTAGACCATCCTCATCGTCCCATCACCTTCATTAGTACCTAAAACAAAGGACAACATCGTGAGCCGAAACTCAGTAACATACTACCCTACTAATGTAAATTCATTTCAAATTCATTTTATTTGCAAACAGCGAGAAGATAATATAGTAAAACATAATTCAAATCCATAATGAAATAATAGCAAAGTAGACAATTATAAGTAGCATATTAATGCTTCATAAATTTACATTATCTTTTCATCTTTTAACATGGTAGTTGGCGAGTATAGACTCGCGGGACGTTTCCCACCTGTCGATGATCCTCAAAGAGCACTCTCCCTTATTGGATACATCGCTCGCATCAAAATAGAGTGGGAACATAACTTGCGGTACCCCTCAAGGAGAACTCTCCCTTGTTGGGTGTACGGCGTGTGCGAAGGTACGTGATGCACAACCATAAATAAAGTAGATAATAAGCGTAACATTATATTGCCAGAACATCTTTCACTTTCATTTATCATGTTTCGTTTAATTAACTTTCATCGGGATAAGCCTTATATCTTTCATGAATCATACTTGAGCATCAATAACTTATAAGTTCATATTATATGTAAACATATATGAAAACTCATTCATAAACAATTTAAGTGTCCCACAATCCATAATAAGAATCACGTCACACAAATCTTTATAATCATAGAAACGATTTCATAAACACATCATTTCGAAGGGGGTCGTGGGTGTTGGCAATGGGTGTTACCACGATTCCTGCTTAATAATCTTGAAAGTCATGGGAGGCTGTAATATCCTTTCCTTTTAATCTAACAATGACATCGGGCAACGAAAATATAATATTAATTTTAGTTTGACATTTAGACGTTTAATTACTAAGATTACGTTTATTATTGAATATCGATGTTGACGTTACATATACTTATTATTTAAACTTTTATAAATAACTCTACTTACGTTACTTTGATTAATAGGATTATAATTCTACTTGCATATATTTATACTACTATGTACATTATTCAATTTAACAAGTAAATTATCTTCAACAAGTTCAATAAACAATTTCAGTTATCGTAACCCAACTAATCATAAAATTCCTAATATTCAGTTACAATTTTCAGATTACAAGAGTAAACTGACAATTACTATTATAAGACATGATTAATTGGGTTTCTTTTCTTGAAAATTTAGTTAATAAATTAAAGGCATGAATTAATATGGTTTAAGTACATAATAAGAAAATTCATATTAGAGCCCAATTAAGAGCTCTATTTATTGCTTGGCTATTTGGGCCTAGATTATTAACAACACAACTAAAAACTTAAAATATAAAGGTCAAGGAGTAAAGGGGTATTTGACATACCTCCTACTCAACTGAGCAGGCACGAAAAACCAGGGGGAGAGAAGGCATGAAGGTTGGGCGCTGTGGGGTGGAGCTCCGGTAGTAGCGGCGGAAGGCGCAGAATCCAGCGGTTTTGGAGTGGCTCGTTGGCGCATCCAAGACAGAGAGAGAGAGAGAGATCTCGGGGATTAAATATAGAGCCACAACTTTTGTCATATATTATCAGGATTTAGCTACTAATTATTATTATTTAATTTAAGCAAGTTTAAATTTTCTGGGTCACTCACCCTACTCAGGTAGAAACTTCTTATATTATTGCCCAATGTAGGTTTAGTAGGACCATCATTCTGCAAAATAGATATATTGATTTCCTTTTGATTGAAAGTTCTGAAATAAAGAATCCAGAATCAAATAAAAGAACCTATTAGCTACAAAGATGCTTTGGATAGTCAAGACTCCTAAATTAAACATGGTTGGCCAAGAAATCTAAAATGGATTACATGTCTGAAAATAGTATGGGACTTAGTTGAGTTACCTGATGCGGTAAACCCATTGGATGCAAATGAATTTTCAAGTTGAAAACAGACAAGGATGAGAACATTAATGTTTTCAAAGCAATGTTGGCGGCGAAACTTTTCAAACAAATTCATTGTAATGGCTATGATGAAACCTTATCAGTAGCCATGATGAAGTCCATTAGGATAATCCTTGCAATTGTTGCCTTGCAACTATGAAATATGGCATATGGAAATATGGCAGATGGATGTCAAAATTGCTTTACTGAATAGGTTCTGGAAAGAGGATGTGTACATGACACAACCTTGAGAATTTGAAGATCCCGAAGATCTAGGGAGGGTTCGCAAGATTAAGAAGTCAATTTATGGACTAAAGCAAGGATCAAGGAGTTTGAACCTCAAATTTGATGAGACAATCAAGAAATTTGGCTTTATTAGAAATGAAGAGGAATCTTGTGCATACAATAAGTTAAATGGGAGTAGTATTAATTTTCTAGTCTTGTAAATAGATGACATACTTCTCATAGAAAATAATAAATTACCATGTTTGAGTTAGTTAAGGAATGTCTTAAAAATGGTTTCTCTATGAATTAAAGACCTAGGAGAGGCATAATACATATTGGGAATAAAGATCTATAGAGATAGATCCAAAAGGCTGATTAGACTTAGTCAAGATACTTATATTGAGAAGGTTCTTGCAAGGTTAAAGGTGGAAAACTCCAAAAGAGGTTTTATTCCCATGCAATTAACATGGAATAACACTTGGCAAGGCTCAGTGTCCTTCGAGTCTTGATGAGGTCAAGTGTATGAGTGATGTTCCCTATGCTTTTGCAGTAGGATCCATTATATATGTTATGATATTCACATGACCGAATGTTGCATATGCTTTCAGTACATGCATTAAATACCAGTCAAATCGGGAGTTGTGCATTGGATTGCAACAAAAAAACATCCTTAACTATTTGTGAAGGACTACGGATAATTTTTTGGTTTATGGTGGAAATGATGAGTTGGTTGAGACTGAATACACCAATGTAAGCTTCTAGAGTGACAAAGATGATTTGCGATCCCAATCTAGTTTAATGGAGGAGCTGTGAGCTGGAAAAGTTTAAAGCAAAGTACCATCACTGATTTTACAACTGAGGTTGAGTACATTGCGGCAGCTGATGCGGCAAAGGAAGCTGTTTGAATGAAAAAATTCATCAGTGAGCGTGGTGTAGTTCCTAGTATTGATAATTACATTGAGTTGTATTGTGACAATAATAGTGTTATTCCGCAATCCAAGGAATCCAGATCGCACCAGAGATCCAAACATGTACTATGGAAATTCTATCTTATTCGAGAAGTCTTCGAATGAGAGAATGTGAAAGTAAGCAAGGTTCATATTGAGGATAATGTAGCAGATCCTTTGACTAAACCGCTTGCTCAACCTACGCATGAGTCTTATACTAGGTCTATGGTATAATACCCCATATTTTAAAGTATTTATTCAATTAATTAAAATAATTATTTTCTAAAATAAATATTTTAAGCAAAGGGTATTTTATCAATTTTACTCGTTTTAAATTATTTTGGCGGAAGATGGTGCCAAAATGAATTTGTTAAGCTTTTGATTTTAAATCTTAGTAAATCTTTTTCAAAAAAAAATTTTGGGCCTTAATTTTGACGGGATCTCATAATAAATTGGGGAGTTTTGTTTTTCTTAAATTTCCAAATTCATGATGGGAGGTTAGAAATCTTGGTTTAATCTCCTAATTTATGATAAAGGTTACAAACTATTTAATTTTGAAAATTAGGTACTACATATTCTAGTCCAATAAATACCCCATATCTGAAGCCATCTTTTTCACATACAAAATTTGAAGAATCCATACTCTCTTATTTCAAGGTTCTTCTTTCTCATCTTATCTATTCTAGTTTTATATTTCTCATCGAAGTTCATTTTCTTTGGTTTAAGGAAAAGATTTCCATATTTCTTACTCAAAAATATTATGCTCATGATAGGTCATTCATGTTCAAATTCATGTGATAAGTTACTTATTGGTTTGTAATGAGAAAGCTCAAGCATAAGAATAAGTGAAGATACTAGTATACTCTTTGTGCAAGATCAAGGTACATTATGTAACTAGATCTTTTGAAAGGTGGTTTTATTTGATAAAGTTTTTTATTGATTTAGTGGTTGGATTGATTTAGAAATTTGGTTTAAAATAGTTATAATATTTTACTATTCACTCTTGAAAGTGAAAAGAAGGAATGATTTTATCAATCATTTTTATATAGAAGTTTTGTTATCCTTATTTGAAAACTAAATTATTTTTACAAGGAAATGTTGATTGGTTTTTATGAACTTTGAAAATGTTCAAAAAGTTATTTATGAGAAAATGAGGTTTATTCATGACTTACAAGTCATATTATTAATATTTTCGCTTGATTAACATCAAGAGCTTCAAAGTCCGCTTGTTGGCAATTATAGTTACCCCTTGACATAGCTCCGTGATGGGATGACTAGCTTGGGGGGTGTGCAGAATTAGCACTATAGAAGGGGAGATAAGAAGAGGAATTGTATTCAATATTATTTTTAATCCAAGATGTTTGGAAAGAGTTTGTTCTCAAAAGGTTATTATTGAATTTATTCAAGTGTTTGGAAAGAGTTTGTTCTTAAAAGATTATTCTTGGATTATTATTAAAGTGTTTGAAAATAGTTTATTGTTAACGAGTTATTATTGAATTATTTGTGATGGAGTTTTCAAAATGAAAAAATGTTGCGAATTAACAAATGTGTTACTTATCTAGTATATTTCATACTCAGTTTTATACTGACACGTATTTGCTTTTTCTATTTGGCTTTGCCTGTTTACCTTTTTGGTAAGCAATTTTGCATGTGATTTTGATGTGCATGGGGACATACTAAGAAAGGGATCTTCACCTAGAGTAGAGTGTTTTATTTAAATAGAGTATGGAGATAATATTTACTTTTATTAATAAAAAAAAGTATTATTATTTTTAGTTCAAGTCTTCCGCTGCAAGTTATTTTGTTAGTTAGTAGTTGGTTGCCGAAAGTGTGTTAGTCACGTGGCGGTAATACTCCTAAATGACTCATATATTATTTACTAGAGGTGATCATTTTGGCCCGGCCCGACCCGAATTTTTTTTGGCTTTGGGCAAGCCAAAAAAGACGTTTTAGTCTATTTTATGGCTCGACTAATTTTTGCCCTAAAAAGCCCGCTAATTTTGGCCCGAAATAGCGGGCTTTGGGCACAAAATTTTGGCCTGAATTTAGGCCTGACCCGGCCTGTTTAATGGGCAAATTTTTTGGTCGCGGCCCGGTCCGAACCTGACCCAGCCCGGCCCATGATCACCTCTATTATTTACTAAATTATTTATTGAAAAGCGAGTAAATTGGGGGTGTTACATATGAGGCTTAACCATACGTGAGAATGGTTTTAGGTTGTTTAATTCAGGTTTACAATTGTAAAGACATTTCTTATATTTTGATATTTATCAATAAAATTTTGTTTCTTATTTAATTGTTTGGTTTAGTATTAAATAAAATGTCCAAATAATTTGTGCTTTCAAATAGGATTATCGAAAACGTTTTGATAATGAAACCCTATAAAGTGAACTGAACTCTGAAGTATGGAGTCGCGCCTGTGTTTCACATTAGTAGCTAAGACAACTCAGTTCCAATAACTATTCCATTTAAAGTGAGAAATGATGTTTAGAGTCTAGTTAAGTAAAAGTTATCTGCAGAATGTTATATGGTTATACTATTATTTATTCCTGCATGTTATTGTTTAGTATCATGTTTAGAATCATTTATGTTTGATATGTAGTACTCAGCTTTGCTGATTACGTGCTTTCTTTGTGTGTGTGATCATGGCTTTGCCTTATTGATCCTGTGATGATCCTTCTGGTGAGCAGAGTCGGTATAGCATTGACATTACAGGTTCGCAGATGTACATCATTGGGAATCTGGAGTGGAGAGTTTGTGTAATTGGCTTAGTTTAATTTCGGCTTTATTTAGAACATATTTTATTTAAGTTTTCTTGAGTTGTTAGGTTGGTTTGTTTAAGTCCTAAACATTTGTTATCCATTTTGAGTTATAATAAAGTTAAAGTTTTAGCTTATGATTTTCCGCTGCAAAATTCTGAATAAGCCGATACGTTATCACACGGGAGAAAATACTTGGGTAATTCTCTACTTGTGTATTATAAAAGTATTTTCTAGAAAGAGAGAATTATTGGGGTGTTACAGTTGTAACGAGATTTTGTGGTATACTTACACTGGCGATCCATTTGAGAAGTAACGAGAGGGAGTGCCATGCCTGCAATTTGTCGGACACATCCCGGAAGAGCAGGCACCTTAGTTGGAGAGAATTACATCCCCGTTGTTGTGCTAAAATGAGATCAGCCACTTTGGTGGTAACTATCACACAAGGGAATATCATCTTGAAATTGACGCATGCAGCTACATTTGTACATGGACGCTTGGAAGCAATAATATGATGTACATTACCCACCTTCCATGCACAATTTTTAACTAATGTGTCGTCAGCACGTTAAAGACTTTGCAGTCCTCATGAGGCTTAACACTTTACTATCCAGAATCAGAATTAGTTGGGACCTTGTGCACATCTTTGCTAGAGAAACTTTGATACAAGTAACTAGGGATCATGCTGAATGTGTCACACCTTTTTCATCAAGAGAGCCTAGTTGAAATATAGCAACATTGGTATTCTGAGGCTACCCAACCCTTTAGCAAGTTGTACGATTTCCTTTCGACGCCAAGCCATGCCCTTGAAATGGTTGGTATCCAGAAAAAGCACGCAATAAGAGCATCAATCTTGCTTGTGAGAGTAGTTGGGATGCGGAAATCAGCTAGAATGCGGCTAACTGAATCAATAAGCACAAAATTTATGAGAACCACCTCGTTCTTGGGACCGTCACTTATCCCTACATTTTGATATAAATGTCGAAATCTTATCCAGTAGGAAGGTAAATCATTCACCTTTTTTGTCCTGTATGTATGTAGGAGCCCTAAGGTATGTACCGAGATTAGACGTAGTGGTCATGCAAAGGATGTTGGTGTAATTCGTCATTTGGTCATTTGAGACATTAGGGCTAAACTTGATGAATTATTTTTGCAGATTAATGATCTGGTCATAAGATATTGCAAAATCGAGTGAGAAGCGCGATTAGCGCTTGGCATGCCGCGGGGAAGGCTTTGGAAAAGAATATAGCATCATCCGCGTAGAAAAGGTGTGAGATACTAGCTCCAGCCTAGAGGGGCCTTATTCCGTCGAGATGCCGAATATCAATTGCTAAGTAGTCATTTGCGACAAAATATCCAAACAAAAATGGAACAAGAAGGAAGATTAGGAGGTCTCCATGACGTACACCCCATTTCAGTTTAATGATCTCAGTTGTTGTACCGTTCACTAGCTAGGAGTAGGTATGGCAATGGGACGGGTCTGGGTCGGGTCCACCTGGACCCAGACCCGTTTATTTTTCACAGACCCAGACCCGTCCCAAACCCGTTGGGTCTAGATTTTTCAGACCCAGACCCGCTGGGTTTAGCGGGTCCATGGGTCCTTACTGGGTCCTTCTTAGTTTTAAGTTTTCATTACATTTTTAAATATATGTAATTAAATATTTTCCTCCTAATATATACAGGTTCTTGTATCCATGGTTAAAGCATTCTCTAAAGTCTAAATAAAATTTTAAGAATTAACTGATAAAATGTTACAACTTATAAAGTTATAAGTCTTAGTGGAGTTACAACACTAACGAGTTCACAAAATCACAACTCATAAAATTTTAGAGTTTAGGTAAAAAAAAAAATTCTAATATGTAAATGGGTCCGCGGGGCGGGTCTGGGTCTAGCATATGTGGACCCGGACCCAGACCCGACCCACGCTCTTCGGGACCCAAACCCGACCCGGACCCATTGGGTCTAAAATCTCTGGACCCAAACCCTTATAAATGGGTCGGGTCCTAGCGGGTCTGGGTCGGGTCCAGGACCCATTGCCATCCCTAGCTAGGAGTCTAGGACTCGATACGAGACTATTGAGATACTTCGGTGAATATCCAATGTGGAAGAAATCCATAAGCAGTCAATAATTTGAGAAGGAAGAGTCAATTTACGCGATCATAAACCTTATTTATGTCAAGTTTCAGAGCTTCCAAGCGTCAAGAGCCTTGTCGTTGCTTGTTAATACGGTGGACCAGCTCATGACTCATAAGAATGTTGTCATACATGTGCCTATCGGGCACAAATGCATTATGGAAACCTAAAACAAGCCCAGGCAGCAGAAGTAACTCGGGATAGGTTTGCGTCTTTTATATGATTCCTTGAAACTTGTGTATGCTTGATTAACGTGGATTTGGGTAATGTGTACTTCATTTCTTTTGGAGTTAGCGTAAATTGTAGAGATGACCACTTGTGCGGGATGGGTGGGCTGGTCCACGGGCTCGAGTGGGTCACACTGTAATATTCACGAGTTGGGCAAGCCAGTCCACACACTAAAAATCTTGACCTACCCCGATTTGTTACCAATCTTCATCGTTCGGGGGGTAATCTGGCTGTTTGTGGACCTAATGGGCTGGGGGACCTACATGGGAATATTTTTTCTTCAAAATTATATAATCATTGGAATCATTTGTTATTGTTACATGAAACCTTTAAAATTAATTAAAATATATAAAATTAATAATGTTAATGAATAATTTCATTATTTTTGAATTTAATTGAATTATAATATATGAAATTTGATGAAAATATACACAATTTAGTTAAATAATTACTTGAACTGGGTTGGATCGATTACGCAGACCGAGTTGGGCAGTTTTAGTAACGGGCTTTCATGAGTTGGGCTTAAAAAAATTAGCCCACCCCCCCCCCCCTCCCCCTCCTCTAATTTCACAGTTCGAGCTAGACTAAACCGGACTTTAAGTTGGCTCGGCCCAAGAGGCTAAATCAACCCACATTGTTGGTTATCTCTAGCCTAAAGCCAAAACATGTGTATGGACTAGAACATATTCGGGTCATGTTGCAGCATAAGTCGGGGTAAAACCGTAGAAGTAACTGGATTGTGTCATGACAAATCTGAAGAGAAAATTCGCAGAGCGAGTAGATGTTGAAGAAAATAAGCAGCACGATTAATTTCATTTAAAATGAAAATTAGAAGCAAAAAAAGGACTAGCTACCTATAATTTCTGCTAAAAACGTCAAAATGCATGTAATTTTACAACAATCCATCTCAAGCAACCATGGCTAACGCCTAACAGTCCCATCTACAGAATTTCTGGCTGGGTAGTTTGGCACAAAAACATCCATCAGCATAACCGAGATCACTGGAGGCAGCATGAAACTCGTTTTCTTCCAAGGGAAATCTTCCAGCCTTCTAAGACTTGGACTAATATCAATCATCTGAGGCCAAGGTTAATTGATGATCAAATTGATAATTGTCACTTTCTTAGCTTGACAAATTAATGCTCCTCTTTGTATTCAGGGTTCTCCTTTAAGATGACAAAGCCTTCGAGAATGGATGACAAAGGAAGATACCTAGTAAAAACCGACAAAAGTTTTAGTTCAATCACACTTTGTGTTAAAAAAGATACGAATAGACAACTGAAGGAGAATATATCCTACTTTTCTGTAGCGAGTTCTGCCCTATCACCAGCAGACAGAAGAACTGGGGTTGAATGAGTTTGGAAGCCAGTTATAGTCTTAGGACGACCCGCCTGGCCAACGACATCAACTGCTTGACCAACCCGAACAGGCACTGAAAGAGGCTTCAGGTTTTCATCCACAGTCAACAACATTCTTGGCTGCAGAGATCATAAAATAAAAGGCACAGGTAGATCAGCGCTGGCCTCTAGAGAAAGAGGAGGATGTGACCGGATCAGCAGAAAAGGAAAGACAAAAAGCATCCTCAAGTAGGACAAAAGTAAAAAAAATCAGATAATGTTTCACCAACCTGCATTGCAAGGACAAGAAAGTAGAGCATATAATGATACTTCCCCAAGATGATGGATTTCAAATCGAGGCATGCATGAAGCACTGTTACAAGACCAGCAAGCGCCATCCTACAAGGATTACAACCAACTATTAGAGCACAGACAAAGTTTGCCCGACTCGGCAACCCAATTATCTGATTCTAGACCTAATTTTCATGTCTAAATAGCAGAGTTACTTACGGAGATAGCAAAAACCGGTCAGAATGATATGGATTAAGGGTTAATAGACCCTTTCCCATATGTACAAGACCTTGAGCGATTCGAACCTGCACAAATTACCAAGGATGCTATCATGCCAACTACATGAGCAGCTAAATATTTCCAGCACAGGGTAGAAGCCATACACAAAATAGAGCACTTGCGTCCTTGTAATAATAGCTTGACAAATTTCTCAGCATACCAGCAATTCGAGCATTATTGGTACCAGCACCTATAAAACCCAATGAGATAATCGCAGCCTGCATAGAGAAAATTAGAATAGTCAAGACAAAATGAGAAAGATAACCACATATTCCCTTGCAGATGAAACAGTAACCCAAATTTTCCATTACCATTGCTACTTCCAAGTCGGAATCATGGCTGAGTCTACTCAATGTGTCCATAACATTGACCTGCAGCATAGGTTATGAAAAGAATGATCAGCAACACGAGTAATATCCTCACATCTAAAATACATATGCTTGCAAAAGGTGAAATCATAAATGCTTAAAATCCATCCTGCAACATAAGAATTCAACATAACCCATCGGCAATGACAATTCTAAGGCAGTAAGGCTACTCCCTTTTTAAATTAAATTTTCCCTCAACTCCAATGTCAACGTGTCTAGCTTCAATGCACGAGAGTTAGCCCGTATTTCCTCCATATCCATGCTTCAAAAGATTACAGTAGATCCATTCTACCTTAAGTAGATACACAGCCACACAAACTCATTTGACAAACTAATGAGTTCAAACGCAAGCATATTATAGTTCTAACATCTCGAGACACTAGAAACACAAGTTCAACAGAACTTACTTTTGGGTTTGATATGCACAACAGACCAAGTGCAAGAGGAACAGCACGGCGGATATTCTGCTCTCCATATTGCAGCAGATGCTCTAATGAACGAATTGCCATCTCAACACCTAATTCTTCTGCCATGGCTACCATGGCAATCCCTAGCACAGCTGGTCCCTGGTGGGTTTCACCCTTATCAAGATGTTGTGCACAATGACCTAACAGGCTCTGGACCTGCAAAGGCAAAACAACCCAACTGAGAAAACCACTTCTTGCCACATCGGCAACAGTTCATTGAAGCCAAGTGCACTATAGAACCTTGAGAACATTTCCAGTTCCAGCATAAGCACAAGAAAGAAGAGTCATATCACAATGTTTCCTGATCTTTTCATTGAAAGTCTTGGATACTTCTGCTGTTGCTTCCACGCTTTCCTGTCAAACAGTATGAATATATATATAGGTCAACTTTCACTGTCATTAAAGGTTATACAATATATATCATAAATTGGTGTGAAGTAATAACTTGGGCGTAATTTAAAATAGATGCCACAATAAAGGCCATGATAAGTTGATAATGAACATCAACTGCAGAATACGTATTTTCTAAATTAACTTCTAATACGACCTATTATCAACCATTGAGGTTTCAATAGATGGCGAAGAAAATCAATAAACAATTGAGATGCATTGACATCGACTCTCATGGGACATTTCAAATAGAACTGCAGACAAAATAACTATAAATTGGCCATAAGAGTGCATTAACTATACAACCAGTTGTACCATATTTTTTGCTCATATCCTCATTTGGACTTCTCTCATTATACTTATTTTCAAACAAAGCAAAGAGTAAAAATAGCCTTAAGTGTACCATGCTCACTATACACCTGAGTGTGTGATAAAAGTTGTGCCATAAGAGTGACTGATCTTATGAGCATTAGTAATTCAGAAAAGTGAGGAAATCAATTAATAGTTCAAACATTTACCATATCTACTAACCTGCTTCCCCAAATACAAAAGACCAAGGCCCAGGGGTAAAAGCCTGGCAAGTGGCTCCCCTAAATCAGACTCACTTCGATCCATCAATGCAAATATAATTGCCTGTGCAACCTCTTCATTACAGGAACCAACAAATACCAAACCAAGTGAAATGGCAGTGAAGGCAATCACATCAAGAGAAGCCTTCGTATCCCCAAGAATAGGAGTCAGCTTGTGGCGAATCTGCAAATGACCAGCGCATTTAAAATCGCAATTTGCTTCGTACATGAGATAATATTCCAGATAATATATGGAAAGCACTATGATCCAATAATGAATACTAACAAAACAATATCTGCTATAGTTTTCCAAATAATACTTCACTATCACCAAGCAGGTATCACTGCATAAACCTTACAAAACAAAGGCAGGGGGGATCACTTTTTTGTTTTTCTTTAGATATGAGGCATTATTATAAAGAATTTCAAAACATCTTTACTCCTGAAGCTCACCTTCCCATCACGTAAACTAACCTTGAGAAAATGAACAAAAGAGGGAAAACAAACCAGCTTAGGGGAATTTTGGCATGATTTTTTCACTTAAAGACTTGATAAGTTTCAAGGATGAACAAATGTCTAATCAAGGTTGATAAGGCCCAATTGAGTTTAAAACACAAGTTCAAGTGAAGAGAGTGCACCCTAAATAACCAACAAGTTCTCCCCCAGCAATGAGCTTCTAAGTGTATATATACCTTTTCTCGACACCTATATTATTCTTGATAGCACACAACAGAACTAGATACCTATCTGAACAAATTATATAATACTTTAGTCTGTGATCATGTTCCTAACATTTTTGCATTTTCACCTCCCATTGGGTTTATCCAAAACCTTAGTTTTAAAAGATTTGAAGTGCAGTGAGGTGCAAAGCATCCCTGGAACGAGTTGCAAGGAATGTGTGCACACATGCTGCAGGTGAATTGCATTTTAACATCAAAACCTAATCTTTTTTTTTTTTTGCTTGTGGCATTAAGTTTTCAATCAATGAGCCCCATATTTCAGTAGAACTGATATATAAAGCACAACCACCTCCCAAAAAAAAGGAAGAAGGTTTACAAGGCTCAACCATAGGGTTGAGGGAGAAATGATGACCTTTGACTTCCCTATCATAACTCACCAGTTAACATAAAACAAAAGGAAAAACACAAAGATAGTTGGGATCCAAGGCCCTCCAAATGGAAGAGAAAGAGAAAAGTATGAAGAGATGAAGAAAAAGAAGCAGAAGAAGAAATGATGAGCCAAATAGGAGAGAGAGAGAGTGAGAAAAATTGCTCGTGCACAATGGCCACTGGAAGTCTAGAACTATGGTGCCATGATTTATGGCAGATGGCTTGCGAGCATTGTTTGTCATATCCAGTATTTTGCCATCCATGACACCAGATCATGATTAGGCTTAAACCCATACTAGGATTCAATTTTATGAAATTTTTAATGAAGGGCTTTTGCTCAAAATTAGTAATGATGAGGCATGATAAAGCAGCCAGCCTCACCAGAGGAGCTTTTGCGTCCGCCTCTTGCTCTCTTAGGGAGGTCAGTGTGCCTCATCTTTGGGATGCGATTTAGATGTCACTCATGCCTAGGCACGCACTTTTAAAATGTAAGTGCACAACAAGTCTAGAAACAAGTCATTTGGCTTCTACACTGAACTTCGTCTTCAGAACATATGTCATGTACCTCTCATCTCAATCGAGTAAAAATCAATCAAAAAATAAAAAGTTGCCATATGATAGCCAGAGAAACTTCAAAAATGGGAAAATGGTCTTGAGCTATTGTGTTAAAAAATGAATAAATGAAGGTCAAAGATTCTCCAGAGTCAAGGGGCAAGTCCCGTAATGAAGGCACATAATCAAACAAAAGCACACTTGAACAAAAAATGCATATAACTAACTTTTACATAGAATTCTAAAAGCAAGTACTCAGTTTTCATGTTATAAATATTTATTATGGAGTCCAGCATTCAGAGATTATATTTTAAGTTCTTTTGTTGTTTGGGGGGGGGGGGGGGGGGGTTGTTACACACATAAAAGTAAGCCAGCTCATGGAGAGAAAATCCAGTAAGTATTATAAAACTATACTAAACCCTGTTTTTGCTCTAAACTAGTTGATCACCCAATTGTTTAATTATTGGGTTTATTTTCCCCTACTTCATCTCTCTGTCATTTCCTATAAATACTAACTCTAATTTTTGACACTACGGCTGTCACCTAAATCAACGACTTAATCATTGATAAATGTTTCAACATTAGATCGAGTAATTATGAAAGCCCTAGTCTGATAAATAGTCCACAGTATACCATTAACCTACTGATCAGGGGTCCACAGCCCCCCCCCCCCCCCTTTCCCAACCAATACAAAAATTATATGAAAACAAAGACCTACCTAAGAAACATAAACAAAAATCAAGGAGGTCACATTAACCGTATGTATCATGAATTAGACAAGTCGGCGCAGATGAAGAACACTTTCCAAAAACAAGCTTGTGGCAATGATCAAACTTAGCGTGGACAGGAGTTAAAACTAAATACCCCTCTACAATCATGAAGAACAGCCAATCTTATATACTACATGATTTCCTTAAACATGGCCAATCTGATTAGAAAGAAATCAAAATTCGGCTTGAACACAATAAGAAACAATTAAAATACAATGTACATTCCATCTCTATCATTAAAGACAGGATATGCACGCGCATAGAACATACCTGTTCATTCTGTGTGTTTGCATAAGCAATGCCCAGACCCATAATGGCACCAATACGAATAGCCGGATCTTCTTTATCAATATAGTCTCCCAAAAGTGCTAATGCCTGCAGAAAAGGTAAATCATAATTAAGTGCATTATTCAAAAAATGCTCAGCCGATAATGAATTTCTGCTTGGACTTACTGGATCACAATCATTTTTTACACCACAGTTCACAATTCCAACACCAAGTAATGCACCCGCAATGACATGATTGTCAGTACTGTGGAAGTACTTGTCTAGTTGTGCAAGTCCAGAATCAACATCCCACAGCAAGATCATACCCTGCCATAATAGAAGTATTCAGAACTAAGAAAGACATAGAGCAAAGAGAAACATAAAGAAAAGAGCACTAAAAATGCAGCAGACGCACCAAACTCGCAGCAGCACTAGTTTTACCATGTTCTTTGTTTTTGAAAAGCCAATTCCCTGAAGAACTCCCACTTGAGGCATCAGCAGAGCCAGTCATCAGTTTATCCTGTAGCAACCACCACAACATGATTGAAGCTCTATCATATCTCATCATGATTTCAAGACCAATAAATTCAATATAGCACCTGTCCAAAACCAGCATTTACAAATGCATTCACAAATGTAGCCGCCAGATTTTGCCTTGCAGAGTCAACAGTTGCACTAGCACTTGCCCGGCCATCAAGTAAATGAGCCTAATAACCAGATAAATTGAACACCATCAGCATCTACTACTATTAAACAAATGCACATTCTGGAATATAGTAAAGCGACAAAATACACATATAGAGACTGTCTGAGACATGAACAAATATGATGAGATAGCAAAGTAAAGGAGAAGTTACCCACAAGGCCAAAAAAATAATTGATGTCACTATAAGAATACATCAAACAGCAGAACTAACCTACAAGAATTAAGGCATCATTATATGCCAACTTCTTACTTGGCAAAAAAAAATCACCACCATAAGTAGAAGATCCACATCCACATGACATTCTATGATCATCTATTATTTATAAATGCATGTCTACAATAAGTGACGCATAACAACCTTTTCGAGTTCTGTCCCAATAGAATTTCAATCCCTATTTACCCTAAAATAAAATTAGGCACAATATTGTCATGAACAAATTCATATGTCTCATTTATAATGAAAAAGACAACTAATAGATTACCTTGTAGATATCCTCAGGTGCTTTGGCTTCCATGACCTCTATATCACGAGCAAGGGTCAAATAACCTTCAGTTAACTTGGAATTGTTGATAATGTCTTGCAACAGCTCCCTTTCATCATCATCCATAACCATGTTGTCATCGAGCTCAAATGTGACACCCTACATCATGAAACATTGATAAGTAAAATAATGAAAAGAAACAATGCTAAAAGAGGCTCAGAAGATCCTAAATGCCAGCAACATCTCACTTCATAGAATACACAAATGAAGAATAAATAGAGCAGATACTGTGTTTTAAAGATTTAACCTTCTCGGGTTACAAAATGCACAATATAAAAAACGTGATTATATATAATCTATCAAAGCATCTTATGGACAAAGATATCTGTATGTGAATTCCGCTGGGTAACAACTCAAATATCCAAATAGTAATCAGTTAAGGGAACAAATAGAATTTAGGGCACTAGATACAAGAGACTGCCTAAACAAGAGGCAATCTGTCTGGGCTACACCCTTGTGAGTGGTATGGTTCCAGCAAACACAAGCAATCAGGGTTCTTCAGGTAATGATTTTAATACTTACATGACGTGCAAGGATGTAACAAAATTGTTTCTTCCGAAGGAGGTCGTCACAAGATGTGAATATCTGATTAACATACTGCAAGACAGAAAGAGCATCAAAGTCAACAAACAGTTTGAAGGACAATACAAACAGATGTTCCACCATTCAACCAATTTCCCTACCTTACCAATCAGTACAGAAGCATGCCCAAAAAAAAAGAAGTGCTGAAGAAAAAAAAATCCAGACATAAAAAAGGCTCTATATAAATTTGATAGTTAGCCAATCAGCTGAACTGAGAGTAGGCCTTTAATCAGCTTACAGCCTTACACTAAAACTAAATGACACCCACTATCTAACCATGAGGGGCCCATATAAATTTGTCAAACCATTAATATCAAGGACCAAGTTCCACATTGATATAGAGTTGATGTATTTCATTTTTCAGCATGTAACAAAGTATAAGATAATATTACGCAAATGGGGTATCAACCTTGTACAAAAGAAGGCCAAGGACAAATAATCATGCCCTGATAAAATTACAAATCACCAATATAAAATTAAAATTTATCTGTCACTAATATCAGGAAAAAAAAAGGTAGACAAAACCATTAGCCCTCAATCTAAAGATCACAGACAATCTTCCACATTCAGGAATGAGAGCTAGTGATCAAGATAAATTGCTCTAACAGTTGACAAAAACTTTCACCAAACTAGACTTCCTTGTTTGAATGTTAGCTTGGAAGATGGGAGGGAAAGCGTATACACATAAAATAAAATAAAGTCTCCCCATTTTCGCACCCTGAGGACAATTGTACAAATAAAAATTTGGGTGCTAAATTTGGGAAATAATTTTACGTATCTACAGAAAAGAATAGGAGGAATCCATTTTCCTAACCTTCTTTTTAAGGTCATCTTGCTACCCTTTTTAAGTGAAGAAAAATATCTTCCCCTCCCATTTCCTCTTTTCACCTTCCCTTCCCCTTCCCTTTATAATTGTTATTCAAACAGACAAACACCTATTTATTTTCACAGCTCTTCCATTGTTATTATTTTATTTTATTGCTTTCAATAATTTTTTCTCCTATTGTTGGGAGTATTTCTTCTCCTTCCTGGAAGTAATTGTGTCTCACAATGTGAAAGTTTGTCGTAATTAAAGAAATGAAGGTCTGATCAGTCCGGTTTCTACACTTACATCGACATAAAACATAAGAAG
This sequence comes from Beta vulgaris subsp. vulgaris, assembly GCF_026745355.1. Taxonomy (NCBI): domain Eukaryota; kingdom Viridiplantae; phylum Streptophyta; class Magnoliopsida; order Caryophyllales; family Amaranthaceae; genus Beta; species Beta vulgaris. The sequence goes on along the minus strand of NC_079210.1, from coordinate 25,946,325 downwards.
ACCTCAGTGGGAAGATGTTTAGTCACCAATGTTAAACCAGGTCAACTGCAACATGGTACAAGAGTCGATATAAGTTGACATTCGTAGCAGTGTTCGCTTTACTTCTACGGTTAATTGTATAATAACTGCATTTGTCATTCACCAAATAACATTCTTCCTTCCTATACAAGAAAGTGAAGGACAGGATGCCTGAATGGAAAGGACGAAATAGGAGGGCATAGAAGAAAAAAGGCAAACCTGCAAGTTGTCCAGAAACAACGCAACCTGAAGTGCAGAAGCATACTCTTCACATTTCATATATATAGAGTATGCGATATCCAGTACTAGCATATCATCCGGACTAGCAAGGTATCTGCCAATGTTAAAAGTCAAGTATTAACAGTGTATGGAAGGCATGAAAAAATTATCATAAGTAAGATACATAACAGAAGTCCAGAACATATGCATATGCTGCACAAGCAGGTTATAGCGACCATATTAATGACTAAATTCCAAAACATATTGTTGCAGTGCTCTAAGCCTCTAACTTTAAATTTAAACACCACAATTTAGAGCATTCTTCTTCTAATCAACAAATAACATTGACCTTTCATAGACATTATGATTCGAACCTTGATCAGACTCAGACGAAGACGATAACAGTAATGATATAATCAAAGAGGATGGTGAAAAGTAACTTACTTAGCTGCAGCAGTCAAATACAGACACGTCCTCTTGTAATTTTTCTCATCCACGTGCTCTGCCAACAAGTCGAGATCTTCTACCTAGAGATAGCAGAGCGACAGTCAAATAGAGTTCTTCAAGTTCAGATGCCAAACCAGACAAGACTAGCCAGTACCTCCATGAGAAGATCCACCGCTTCGGGCTCTGCATTGTGCTACAAGATGGAATTTCTCATTAGCAAAAGAGCACAAGTTAAAAAAAAGCCACAACAAAATCAGGTTGCTTAATCAAGCATCCAAGCAAATATACCTTCATGTGAAAAGCAACAATTTGTTGTACCAGATCCATCAGATCCTCAATTGAGTCTTCCTCATTCTGAAATTATTAACACAAACAGAGAATAAGTTCAACAAGCTCTCAAAAGGTCAACAGCTTACATATAATCATCCAACACAAACAAGATCAAACATGAAATATTGATGTCAACACCAGCTGGAAGTTCCTAACTTCAACCCCAACATATTAAGAGCACTGTCTCCACACAGCAACACTACCCACTCAAGCTAGCAGTTCATATCACAACCAATGTCACATAATTCGCAGATCGATCCGGAATGCGGAACGAATTCGAGAGCAGAATTCGCTACCCCTTGGTGAATCCGGTTCGATAGGTCAATTCGGATCGATAAGTGAATCCAGAAAACGCTTTAAAAATTAGTTGGTACTTGGTAATTTGAGAAGTATTTTATAATTCCCTTTATAATTGTCAAAGAAAAAATAAAAAGAGATGAGGCTTCCAGCTGTCATACTATCATACCCAACTACCCCACTATTAAGAACAATGAAGAACATTAAATGGTCATACAAAGTTCTATATTTTCAGCCAAATCTTCAACCTTGAACTGAGAAAATGGTCCAATTTCATGGAGAAGTCAGAAGCCCCTTGCCGAAAAAGTGTACGCTACCAGAAGTGCATGCTCTCACGGGAAAAAAATATCGCATGTTCGAACCATGGCAGCAACTACGGGAAGTGCCTGCTCTCGCCGGAAAAGATGTCGGCAACCCAACTCGTCAACCACACCGATTGACTTGCCTTACCCTCCTTGATGAGAGCCCCAATAATTAAAACCTTGATTTAGTGAATTACATCTCCAATTGCGGATCTAGGGTTTTACCATTTGAACCCTAGATCTGAAATTTTTGTCAAATCTTGCTTTTCTCCTTGCAATTGATCTTCCAGTCATTGACAGAAAATGACGTCTAAGAGGTAAGTGCGCTAATTTGGTCGTTCCAATTCGCAAACCATACCGATTTGGCACGGTAACGAACTGCGAATGAGAACGAGCGAATGCAATCCTAATTCGTGGTGATGGGGAGTGAATTATGTGACTCTCATCACACCATCATTGACCTTTAAATTTCTAAGAAATCTGAAGTTGGAAAGTAAGCTACACATGTAGCATATAGCACTCTCATTATGGCATAGCCACAAATCAGATTGCAGAGCTTAGAATAGAAAATTGAAACATATTAGTATGACGTTTGAAAGCAATACTCATCAACCAGTCAATGTTCTATTGTTCTTCTGTTCTGCAGGTTCCATATACATTAAAGATTAAACAGCTTTAGCTTGAATGCACTACATGAGATCACACCAGCGAACATAAATAGATATAAGAAATTACCTGACGCTTTGTATATTCTTGTGCAATTTCTCCTGCTAAATTTCTGCAAACACCATTAATTTCAAAAGCCAGATTGTTAGCTAAAAATTATACACGTGTAGCACAGCATCACCTACAAGGTTATCTCATTGCTAAGCAGTGATATTATACAGAGAGTAACGGTGTTGGAGAAAATGCTGAAACAATAGAACTCTTAAGGATTGAAGACAGAACTATACTACTTCTGTAAAGCCTGCTGCCTGCACTTCTACTTTTATTTATCTTTGTACTTTAGCTTGAAAAGATTCCAAATCAAAATTCAACATCTATAAATAGTTTAAAATCGAGTAAACACCAACAACAGAATAGTCAATTTATATGCTGACATAAGCACGATATTGATGGAACACATGCTATATATATAGTACATAAGTGCTCATTATGTACTAACAGACCATGAGTCTCTAAGATATGAAAATATATAAATCCAATAAATTCCAGTTTTACCTCACATATTCATGACCCCAAGAACCAATATCACCTTCAGATCCCAGTAATCTGTACTTCAAGCTTTCCTGCAGAATGTGAGAGCAAAACCTCATCAAAACAATTTCAATCCCAATGTGCATTGCATTATTAACAAAATTTTATAAACCACTCTCATAGCATCAAAAGATGAACAGTTAGTCAATGGAGACATCTACTAGTGTACTACTCCCTCTGTCCCTAATTATTTGCTGCATTTAACTTTAGGAATCGTCCCTTTATATTTGCTAGTTGCTACGTTTGAATTCTTGAGCCTATGTTCAAAATCTACCTTTGACTTTGTGAATTGAAAGTTTAAGCTTCAACCACCAAGTCACTGAAAGGTTTGTGAATTTCATTAAGAAATAACATTAATTTGAATGAACTCTCAAATCTACTACTGAAAAAATGTCAATTGAATTAGAAAATACCACTCATTTATTGCAAGCTTTCCCCGATTAGGCACTATCCCCCATAAAAGAATAATAAACTAATACAATATAGAGAGCAAACAAAGAAAGAGAATGCAATCTTACAAATATCAACAAAAATGTACATACAATTACAAATCGATACATGATAAAATACAAAACAATGGCATGCAACATCAACCAAAAACAAGTCAAAATGACATGCAACTTCAGGCATCTCTCGAATAATATCTTTAATTTGCATCATTTATCTCATTAGTACTCTACTTTCTCCAACAACCTAAATTGAGTAGCACAAACATGCGATCTTCAATCATAATAAAAATTAGTTATATTTCATATTAATTACATCATTTTCTTGACATTGAAGTTTCATATTAATTGCAACATTACCTTAATAGGTAGTGGATTCTATCTCTCTCCTTGTCACATGGGTCCCACATCTTATCTATCTCTACCTCTCTACACTTTCATATGACCTTAAATAGAGTGTCATTCCTATATATTGCAATTAATATAAAAAGGAGAATGCTGATGAATTTGTATCTTTTTACATATTAAATTCCAATAGGACCAAAAACCAATCCCCTTGTACCCTAGATCCATTTCTTTTTTCCAAAGTCAAAGTTCATTAACTTGGACCACATATTCTCACTAGTATATACAAAAAATTATCATTTGGTATCTTGTTAGACTAACCACAATATGCATTTAGTAAAACAGCTCTTTAGAATTGTTATTAATGTGCAATTTTAAAAAAAAAAAAAAAAAAAAAAAAAAACTTAAGAAGGGACCTGAGACAATTTGGTAGGAAAAAATCTGATCCTTGTCCCCCCCACCCTAAATAAAAAGGCAAAAAACTGAAAAGAAAAAAGAAAGCAAAAATAATTCCGCCACCACTGTAAGAGATAACTCACCCGTTCACCCTCTGCTGACATGGTCAATGCCAAAACAGAAAGTATATCCGCTAGAAATTCCTGTTTTCGTCAAAATATAAGCAAAGTCAGTCACTATAACTAAATACTGATATACCTTGATAAGAAAAACTGAGAAGACACAAAGGGAGCCTACCTTCAGTTCGGAGTCACCCATTGTTTCATAATATGCCTTAAGTGTTCCATAATGTGGGCGGAGAAATTTCAAGGGCTTTGGAACAGAGGTCATAGAGCTTGTCGCTGACCGGATCTCCTGCCTACAGAAATTTGAAAGACACAATTCAGATAACTGAATGAACAGGCTATACCTGTTTTACATTGACCACATAATTCTTTCCGAAAATACAGAACTTGCGAACTCAGAAGCCATAATCTCGGAAAAAGCATGACCATACTTCAGTCACACCATAAAAACACTTGAAAAAACCACTACTAAAACTAAAGGCTATGCACACGCGCAAGCAATAGAAGTGACTTTCTGAATCATCATTTCCTACAGCATGCAATCATTCACAGCCAGCCTCAATCTGTTGCTTTTGAACATCAATTGTTAAGATTGAAACACGACCCACAAGCTATGTTGTCAGGTAACACAATGTTACCAAAGAGATGTTCCAAAAAAGTTGCAAGAGATGCACACAATTTTGTAAATTGAATATCCCCTTAAATGGGTTAAAGACAGGAGCATCAGAACATGACTGCACAGGTTTAGTCTCATATATATTGATGTTGTTCTGAGGTAAACACAATGTACACACAAAAAAAAATCCATTTTTTTTGGCCGATACACAATTCATTGAGTCTAGCATTCCTGTGCAATTCCCTTCCTTAAGTTCGAATATTGAATTCACATTGAATGGGATGAATATCCTAAGAATAGCCCTTGGTCACACTAACAACACCCTACCCCAAAAGACCTTCATCAAGTACATATTATCACTAAACCCTAACTATTGTATTCAAAGAAGGTTGCCTGTAGCTGTTGTTTTCCCTCCATCCCATAATAGTCTTTACGCTTTCCATTCTTATCAATACATATTCTTTACACTTCTCTTTTCGAAAGGCCCCACTAATCCAGTAATGCCTCTCTTTCTGACTTTGGCCCATCATGAACATATTGTACTAACCTCTCTTTTTAATAAATTAACACCTTAATCTCCTTAGATAGAATGTTAGGGGCCACACTCTCTCTCTCTCCTTCAATTAAAAAATTAAAAACATTTTCAAGCTATCTATAACCAAACTACTATTTATCACCTAATATGTACCATCATTGCCATGATAAAGATTCATTGGGAAGTAGTGAATAGTTATGATTTCTTCCTACAGCACTAATATTCAGGGTGTAAATGGACTAGGTAAAGTCCCACTTTTAAGACTAAATGGGACAAAAAAATTGGACAAGATTTAGACTCAAATTTTTTACTCAAAAATATTTGGCACTAGATTTGATTCATTCTCTTGGAGTCTAAAGTCCAAACTGATTTTTTCAAATTAACATAAAAATACAATTTGAACAATATTTCAAAGTAATAATTTTGCGTTTTTAAGTAAGTAATCATATTTACCCGCTTTTGCAGTTCCATTATTAGTTTATGAAAGTTGTGTCAACACTCATCTGTTTAATCATTGAATATTTCCACCAAAAAGGGTTTAATTAGGCTCCTAAAGCAGGAAAAGATTGGATTTCAATTAGAAAATTGTTAGGATTTTACTAGACTCAGACTACTCTTTCAATACAATTAGTACTGCATTTGGACAAATTTCCAAGTCCAAGATATTTTGGACTTCGATTTTGGACTGAGAAAGCCGTACACAATTCAATCAACTCAATTTACGACATGTTTAATATACAAATCTTTTTCACTTCAATTATTTCCCTAATTCCTAATATTGATGGTTCAAAGGGCTTCCTAAAATTGATGGTTCAAAGGGGGCAAAGAGAGAAAATGCAAACAGCATTCTATTATTACCACTTCTTCCCACAAAAAAATATCACATCCATGTCAGCCGACTTGATCATCTAGCCAGTCTTAATTACAAAATCTTTTCTTTAACTGGAACTCTTATTTATAAATTAATGAGTGGGGATATCAAAAAATAAAACATTTTTCCTAACTCAACCACTATGACAACAAACTAGATATGCATTCGCCTCACTACAAGTTGTAACATTGAGCATATACATTGCATAGGTAAGCCAAACTATGTTATGTCGAAGAGGAACCAGCGTTCACTCTTTTCATGGATTTCTACAATTACAAACAAAATAAAATTTAGAGGCACAGCCACCAATAAAGTAAAACTTATGCATTTCCCATATATATTTATTCTAATGGATTTTTAAAAAAAATCTCCCCTTTATCACAATTATCCACTGCAACAAAACCAAAATCCCAGAAAAAAGAAATTAAAAAAAAAAACTGCAAAGTTACCTCATACTCTCAAGAGCAACTCTTTGCAGCCCAGGATCGGAATCTTGAACTCGTTCCACGTACAATTCCAACTGCTGCTTCAATGCCAAGTCCTCTTCCGACTACAGTCAACAAATTCGGAAACAATTTGTTCACAACATCAAAATTAACCAAAAAAAAACAATAATAACAATTTCCACATTCATTTAAGCACCACAAATTGCAAAAAGCGAAAATTAAGACTGAAATTGAAAATCAGAGAGAACAAATTACGAGATCTTCCTCTTTTTTTTCGTCCTTCTTCTTGGGATCCTTTGATGGCACCTTCGTAACAGCTTCCTTGCGATGTTCGCTAGGGTTTCCGGCACCTGTGTTGCTTGGTTCCGGTTCCATGATTGAGGGGAGATTGCGAATGAAACCCTAGGAGAGAGAAAGTTAGGGTTTGGATTGAATTTGAGATTGTAAAATTTGTTCTGACGACGCAAAAGATGGGAACTTGGAGGAGGAAACTTGAGAAATTGAGTTCGATTAGATTCTCTCAGACTTTTTTGAGTTCAGGATTGTGGCATTTGTGGGGGAGAGAATACAAAAGAGTGAAGATGTGTAGAGAGGCGGTATAAGTAGCAAAGAGGGAGGGGTTTCTTTTTGCACAAGCACAAAGCAACTCTTCTAAGCTTTTCCATTGAGAAGAAATTTTGAATGATATAATTAATGTCTTTTTTTATTTTTCTCACTTTAAATCTTAACACTATTCGTACTAGAGTTTTTTGTACGTGATGCGTGCTTGAATTTTTTTTGTTATAAGAGTCAAAATTTGATTGGTTTAGTTTCTGTCACTTAAATCTTATACCATTCTTTTTGTTTTTGTTTTTACTTTTTAAAGTTAAATTCTATGAACAAAATAGAAATTTTATTGAATTTATTTATGATTTCTAATATTATAATTTTTTAGTTGATTTTTGAATTAAGTACAGTACTTCATAAAGTGTAAAGAAAGTGGACACTTTGATTACAAGTCAATTTTTTCATAGGTTGTAGTTTGTAAGTGAATTTTTAAGTTTTTGTAAAGTTTCCTCATTTTAATGATTTGCATAACGTAAATTGTACAATTTTATGATTTTAGTTGACTTGTGAGTGATTGTTATAATCATATGTTGGTATTTTGTTTGAAGCCCCCTTTGATTTGTAAGTGAATTTGTGATTTAGAATAGGAAGGGGGTAACATAGTCTCTTCATTCGGGGACACCATAGCTCCCCCCTTCCCTTATATAATAGAGATATATTATACTTTTATTCTTGAATGATATTTTACATGAACTTTTTAACCTTGATCATTAATCGTTATTATATTATAGAAAAAGTTAGGTCCAAATATATGTAAAAGTTTCATTATATATAGGAAACACTATAAAAAAGTAAATAATTTTTTTCCTTATCTAACTTCTAAATTCTGATTTCACTACAAATACACCTCTATTTTTTATCATGACCCACCATTAATTGTGAATGGTTCTTGAAATCGTGATTTGTAAGTAAATTTTTGTAAATGTTTTTGTATGTATTGACGTTGTAGGTTATTAGTTTTAGTTTGTATGTTAATTTTAAGTTTTAATAAAGTTTCCTGATTATTTGAGTGATTTGCGTGATTTTTTATAACGTGATTTTGTCAATTGTATGAGTGATTTGTAAAGTTTCTTCTTTTAAGTGATTTGTGAGTGACTGTTGTAAATTAATTTTCGGTAGTTTTCTTTGAGTGTCGATTTTGATTTTGGCAATCCTTTTGTAATTTAGAAATGGAAGGGGGCAAATAGGCATTTCAAAAGAGGACATCATTGCTCACCCCTTCCCTTATATAATAGAGATTTCACAATTACCAAAACAGAATTTCAATATATAATAAAAAACATAGTCATATCGAGTCTTGCTTGATTCGTCTCAATAAGTAATTTATTACTCCCTCCATCCTATAATATAGTTCTCACATTCCTTTTTGGTGTTTCAAAATGTTGTGCTTGTTTTCTTTTTTATTAATTTGTTTGGACTAAATTATCCTCAATTTCTACATAAATTTTTCAAAACACCCTTACTTTCCTTTCAAAATATGTGCCCTTATTTTTTTGTTTTACACCATTCCAAGAAACATTCATTACTTTTTGATTTTTTTTAAAAGGGAAAATAAAATAAAGAGCTAGTTCCAAGACAAAAGTACAAAACAAACTCTTTCTTAAATATTTTTTGAGAAATCCTACTTCTCCTTTCTCTTCTCTTTAATTCCCGTGACAAATGAGAAGTGGGCACTATATAATTATGGGACGGAGGAGTATTATTAAATTTAATTATTATAATTTTTACTAATATGTAGTGACAGATAATTAATTTCAAACAATTGCATTGGCAAACGCGTATAATAAAAGTAGGAAAGATAAAAAAAAAAATTAGAGTATCCACAACAACACTATATTTACTAGTTTCTTACTCATTCAAAATGCACACAAATTGACTTGCTTAATCATTATATTTTGTGATAATTGTTGAATCTCATGTATATGAATGTTACCACCATTTTTAGATGTATGATAACATTTATTATGGTACATTGTATTAGACCTCAAAAGGTTTAATTTTGTCTTAATATGAAGGCCCAACTAGAGCATAAATCCCATTGGACGAAGTTAACATAAGTCAACAGAAGAACATCGTCAAGACCATCAGGAGATGAAAGTCAAGAATAGTAAAAGTATAGGTGGTTAAAGGACAATCATGAGACCGATCCACATAAGGAAGAACGTGTAAAACTACAGTTATTCAGCGCCAGAAGACGGTTGGGATTCGAATCAAAGACAATTCAAATGTTTTCCCTCCAAGAAAAGATGGAAGTTACATGACATGTTTTCCTATAAATAAAAGAATGATCATCAAGCAAAAAATACGAACAAACATCACGCAGCAACTTGCATTTACTTTCTTCTTAGCGTAGCCTAGCCTTAGTCTAGCCGACCCCCTTCTAGGGTTATAACTTAGTCCATTAGACTTAGAACATGTTATGGCGCCAAAATCTATAATTCTACGATTGAAGCAAGAAACCATGGAGGTAACAACCTTCGTGTTTTCCCTTTAGTTGTTCAGCCTGGCTTATCCTCTTATGTGTTGTAGAATTTTTCTTAAAGTTTGTGGTATGTATGGGAATGTTTTGTCTTAATTAAAAGATTAATTATTGATTGGCGCTATTTATTGCATTTCGCCTGAATTTAATAGGCGTTGTAGTTTAATCATTAATGAAACTGCAACAAAGTATGTTTGTAATCCCCCACAATTTTAAAGAATTTTCATAAATATATTAAAGTATTCATGTAGTTATATTTAAATTCAAATGAGTTTGGAAAATGATTTGACTTTTAAAAAGGGTTGACTATTTTAAAAGTCAACTAAAAATATTTTTCATAGCTTAATAAAATTTGTAATGTTTTAATTAAGCATGTTTTAATAAGAGTTTTAATTATTAAAAGCGTATTTGAAAAGGAAGCTTAATGGAATCGAAAGCCCAAAAGTGATAAAAAGGGAAAGGGTTAATTGATGACTAATAAGTCCTAATGAGCTCTTATTAGTCATCAAAGTTTCATTTATTAAAATCTCTTTTCCTAAGCCCAAAAGGAAAAGCCTCTATTTAAATATCCTAAAAAATCCCAAATTTTACCCTACACACTTTATTTCTCTCTCCTCTTCCACGTGACTCTCTTCTCTCTCTCTCACTCGGCGCTTTTCTTTCCTTCTCTCTCCTCCTTTGTGCGCCATTCTTGATCTTCTCTCAAAAGTTCGTTTCTTCTTCTCCAAGTAACGTTTCTTGTTCAACAAGAAACGTCACGATTGCTTCTTGAGGACCGAAACTTGACCGCCGGATTTCTTGTTTCCGTGGTTGTTGCTGTTCGGCCTTCCTTCTCCATTGTTGTGGTTGTTTTTCTTTTCTTCCTCTCTAAGATTCCATTAAAGTAATAGTTTTTATGTTATTTTATTATATTGCATGTTTATGATTTAAATTACTGTTTTATATGCCTAAAAATATTTCGGCCATCATGTTTATTAGTATAATAAATTTCAGATTTATTATATTAAGTTATTTTCAGTTTTTATCATGAAATTTATAGTTTTTACGGTTTTTAATCACTAGAAACTATATTTATAAAGTATAAATCATAAGATTTGGTTAGTATATAATTTTATATGTATTAAATATATTTTCAGAAGATTTATTAAATTTTATAAATGCTGTAATTTCAGAAAATAAGTATTTTAAGGGTTTTAAATGATTTTTAATCACTAGAATAGTTGTACTATACTAGGGATTAAAAATAACGAAAGTTTGGTACGTAAAAACGATTTTAAAACACGTTTAAGGGGTTTTGATCGTTTTAAAGTTGCTGTAAATTTTTAGTTCGAGATATTTATTTCATTATTTATTTTCTAGGCGGAGATTTCGTAGTATGAGACTTTTAGCGAGTAAAAGTGGCCTACCAATTTGTTTATACAAGGTACGTACATAGTCTACGTGCTATATGATTTAGAAGCATGCTCTAAGAATGTTTTATTTATTAGTATCATGTATAGGACTCTATTTGTTCATATATATGATTACTGGAATTGTTTTACATGTTATCTGCCTATGTGCTACATGTAAACTAGAAGTATTTATGAGTATAATGTTTGTATGGAAGTTTGATGCAAGCAGGTTAAGTCAAGTTTATTTATTAATTCGTGAGAGAATTAATGTAAGTTAGATTGAATCATATTTTACATGGATTCTTGAGTATTATTATTATTATCTTATAAGAACCGTGGATCTTATTTGGTAAGTCACAAGTATACCTATATAAAGGTAAAGTTTATTGTTGGTTAGGTTCAACAAGCAAGTTAGTAAAGTATAAAAAGAAGCTAAAGGAGTCTTGATTGATAAGTTGTGAACACTTGTTAATCCAAAGATAAAAAGGAATTTGTTATGATTGTGTGATTATTAGTTTGTGTTATTTGCTTGTTGGTGTCAACACAAGTAATAAAATATATTCAACGTAAAGTGAAACGAGAATAGGTTATAGACTTTAGACTGGTGCACGTCTAGAGTTGGACACTAAGGGTTGGAGTACATGGTGGTAGCCCATGGCTTTTCTAGGATTGGATTGATCACCATTCCTCATTAGTTCAAAGGTTCCTCGATATCGCAGGTCATTTTGGAATATGTGGTAGCTCCCGTATTTCCTATTTTCAGGTTGAGACAACTCGTCCAATAACTATTCCATTTAAAGAAGAAATAAAGTTTAGAGTCTAGTTCAGTAAAGTGTCTGCAGATTATTATATGTTTTGTTATTGTTTATTCCTGCATGTTATTTGTAGTATCATGTTTAGGATTATGTATGTCTGATATGTAGTACTCAGCTTTGCTGATTACGTGCTTGTTGTGTTTGTGATCATGGCTTTGCCTATTGATCCTGTGGTGAATCCTTCGGGGAGCAGAGTCAAGTTTACAGCATTGACATTACAGGTTCGCAGATGCATCTCATTCGGAATCTGGAATGGAGAGACTCTTGTATTATTAGTTTCATTTAAGTTGTTTACATAGGAGCTTATGTTTTCAGACAATAGTTTTAAGTTGGTGTTTTAGTTTCTGACATTTTATTGGTTTCATAAGTTTTAATAAAGTTGTTTTTAGTAAGTTGTTTTCCGCTGCAAAATTCTGAGTAAGCCGAAACGTTATCACACGGGCGATAATGCCTGGGTAATTCTCTAAGGTTTATTATAAAAGTATTTTCTAAAAAGAGAATTATCGGGGTGTTACAAAGTGGTATCTGGGAGCTTTAGGTTAGTTTAAGACTTATAGGCGCCTAACTAACTAGCTTATTAAGTGACTTTAGCTTATTAAGTTACCTAGCTTATTAGTTATTTGAAGGAAACCTTAGTATTGCTCCTACGTTTTCATTTCGAAAAGTTGAACATGAATATTTGTTTTTACCAGAAATTTTTTTTATATACACCGAAATTTTTTTTTCGGAAAAATTAGGGGTTCGAAAATTTTTAAGTTTTCGGCGAAAAAAAAAATAAAAATAAATTTTTTTTTTCGAAAAAGTGCTGAGTCCAAAAAAAAAAAAAATTTTGTCGAGTCGAAATTTTTTTTTTTTCGGAAATTGTTGGTTCGAAATTTTCTTTTATTATTCAAAATTTTGACACTTAAGTAATGTTATTTATAAAAGTGTCTGCATTATTTTTCATGCCTTTAAGGTTTATAGTATTGCATTGTGAGAATGGGTAGTATAAGAAGGGCATATAGGATAGAAATATTATATGCCTGCATCAGGAAGTTAGTTCAGCATCATTATTATTTTTCTTCCCTGCAAATCTGCACATTATCATTTCTTTCTGTAATGATGCATTATTATTATACTTCCCTGCTATTGATGCATGAATATTTTTCTTCCCTGCTAACTTTTATAATTCTTGCCTGCAAAGTGTATATTTACATGCCTTTGTTTTGTTTACCTCTTGTTATTTGTGGGAACACGTTAGAAGAGTGCTAAACCTCCTGGTTTATTGTGTTGTAGCTCTACGAATATGGCTGCTAATCTAGGAAACTATTTTAACCCCATCGTTCTGACTGAGATGAAGCCGACGACTTTAATGCACCCATTGACCATAGAGAGTATGAAGACTGCATTGGAAATGCGTTGTATTTTGAGGAAAGAATTTGCTAGGGATGATGAAGTCATCATAGAGATGGACTGTGCTAGAGGTACACTAGGGAGGAATTTATGATGCATGTTTAGGTATGAATCTGAACCTGAAGAGGACGAAGACACCATACCTATTAGAAGGTCTAAGATTCAGAGAAAGTTCATCGATTACTATGAGGATGAAGAAGAGGATGAAGCTAGTGATGAAACCTTCATACCTGAGCAATATAAGGAAGACAAGGATAAGGATGGCAATGTAGTGCCATAGGTTATATATACTTATATACTTTTTTTATATATATAGGTATAATACATAGGTTTTAGTTATAAGAATAATGTTGGATATGTGCCAACAAGACAAAGGTGTTTTATAGAGTTATCATTTTAGGAAAAATATAGATACTAGTGTGTTATTTTATTTCATATTATTTTTCCCTTCTATGGAAGAATAAAAATATAGCTTATTTTATTAGAGGAGTAAGAATTTATTTAGGGCAGGTAATGGGAAATAATTTTATTTATTTTATTTTCATTATGTGATTATATTTCTTGCTCAATTCCATTTCAGTTGATATGAATTTATTTACGTGAACAATTATATGAATATTAGAGAACATTTCATATTGAAACTTAGTGGAATTGTATGTTGATGCGATCTTTAATGATCAAATCAAGTGTTGCCTTGCTTAGATGACTATGTAAGTTTTCTGGAACCTGAGTAGAGTTATATTACTTTCAGGTCCCGAAGTAGAATGGCTAACAACACTGAACTAGCTGATGCTATTCGCCTCTTGGCGGAAAACTGAATCAGGACAAGGTCGAACGTCCAGAGACTGCTGGAGAGATGTTCGAAAGACTGGCCAAAGTGAAACCACCTTACTTTAAGGGACAATCTGACCCTACCTTCCTAGAGAACTGGATTAGGGAATTTGAGAAGTTATTTGAAGTAGTGAATTGCCCTGCTAATATGAGAGTAGGCCAGGCTGTTTTATACTAAAGGATGAGGCTGATTTGTGGTGGAGAGAAAACGGGGCTAGATTGAGTGCTGCTGAGGGATTCAATTGGGAAGCCTTTGTGTTGTGCTGAGAGGAAAGTTTTACCCTGCCTTCATGAGAAAACAGAAAGCTCAAGAGTTATCAACCTTAGAATGGGTAGTATGACTATCTCTGAATATTATAGTAAATTCATAACCCTGTCTAGGTTTGCACCTGAGGTGGTAGCTACTGAGGAGCTTAAGGCTCAGAGGTTCGAACAAGGGTTGACTGATGAAATCCAGCTGGGATTAGGGGGTGAAACCTTTACATCTTTAGATTGGTGTATGGGAGAGCTTCTACATATTTATGGTTGCAATCAAGGAGAGATAAAAGAATGGGATAGTTGGTGAAAAGAGAAAAGAGGTTAGTACTGGAGGAAACCAAAGTAACTTTAAGAAAACCAAAATGGAAATGGTAATTTCCAAGGAAGAAACAACCAGGATAACCGTAGTCAGGGTAGACCTGAAAGGGTTTACAATTGCAAGAAGTGTGACAAAAACCATCCTGGGAAAGACTGTAAGGGAGAGCTAGTGACCTGTCATTATTGCCAGAAAAAGGGTCATAGAGAGTATGAGTGCTTCTCCAAGCACGGGAAAGATCTAAAGACTCAGGGAAATGGTAATCAGGCTAGATCAGGGTCCAATCAGATAGGGAACCAGGGTCCTAAGCCTGGAGGTCAGAATAACCAAGGAAACTATAGTAGGCCTGCTAATGAAAATCCTACCCAGAACAAAGCCTGCGGAAAAGTGTTCGTGATGAGTCATAGCGAAGCAGAGAGGTCGCTGATGTGGTAACTGGTAATTTCTCTATTAATTCAGTTTTCGTTAAAACGTTATTTGATTGGGGGCGACCTATTCTTTTATTTCGTCTTCTGTTCTAAAGAGTCTGGGTTAGTAGATATGACAATTGACTTGTCTATCAGTATTCCTACTGGGGAAGTCGTTAAGTGTACTAAGTTGTTCAAGAACCTGCCTTTGAAGATAGGAGGGAGTGTCTTTCCATCCGATTTAATCGAGTTTAACTTAGGAGACTTAGATGTGATTCTTGGGATGAACTGGTTGAGTCATTACAAGGCCAGATGATTGTGAAGTTCAAAAGTAGTGTTGAGAAACCCTTCGGGAAAATTGACCTCATATAGACGATTTGGGAAACCAAGAAGTTTGGAGTGATCTCTGCTATGCAAGTGCAGAAGTTGATGAGAAAGGGGTGTGAGCTATTTTTCTGTAGCGTGCAAGATGTAGTAAGGAAGCTGTATAAAACTTGAGGATGTTCCAATAGTGAATGAGTTTATGGTGTATTTCCGAGTGAAATTTCAGGTATGCCGCCTGCAAGAGCTGTTGAGTTTACCATAGACTTAGTTCCTGGAACTGCACCTATATCTAAGGCACCTTATAGAATGGCACCTCCTGAGATGAGTGAGTTAAAGACGCAATTGCAAGAACTTTTGGATAAGGTTATATCAGCCTAGTGCATCCTTGGGGAGCTCCTGTATTGTTCGTGAAGAAAAAGGATGGGAGTATGAGGTTATGTATCGACTATAGGGAGTTGAACAATGTTACCATCAAGAACAAGTACCCTTTGCCTAGAATAGATGACCTATTCGATCAACTGAATGGAGCGAGTGTGTTCTCGAAGATTGACTTACGTTCAGGATATCATCAATTGAGGGTAGCGATAAGGATGTACCTAAGACTGCCTTTAGAACGCGTTATGGTCACTACGAGTTCACTGTAATGCCATTTGGGTTAACCAATGCTCCTGCATATTTATGGACTTGATGAATAGGATCTTTCATGAGTTTTTGGATAAGTTCGTAGTGGTTTTCATTGATGACATTTTGATATATTCGAGGAATGAAACCGAGCATGATGAACATTTAAGGATTATTTTGGAGACTTTGAGAAGAACCATTATATGCCAATTCTCTAAGTGTGAGTTTCGTTTGGAGAAAGTAGCATTTTTGGGTCATTTTGTGTCTAAGGAAGGAGTCTCAGTAGATCCTGCAAGATTCAAGCTGTGAGTGAGTGGCCAACTCCAAAAGGTGTCAGACATTAGGAGTTTCTTGGGTTTAGCTGGCTATTATAGGAGATTTGTGAGAGTTTCTCGAAGATAGCAAGACCTATGACTAATTTGATGAAAAAGGAGTCCAAGTTTGAGTGGAATGAGAAGTGTGAGGAAGCTTTTCAGATCTTGAAGGATCGTTTAACCACTGCACCTGTTTTAACCCTACCTGATGGGAATGAGGGATTTGAGGTCTATAGTGATGCTTCGAAAAATGGTTTGGGTTGTGTGTTGCAACAGAATGGTAAGGTAATAGCTTATGCGTCGCGTCAATTGAAACCTTATGAGGCTAATTACCCTACCCATGATCTAGAGTTAGCTGCCATAGTGTTTGCATTGAAAATTTGGAGACATTATCTTTATGGAGCAACTTGTAGATATTTACAGACCATAAGAGTTTGAAGTACATATTTACCCAAAAGACTTGAATATGAGGCAAGAGAAGATGGCTAGAGTTGATTAAGGATTAGATTAGACATCCAGTAATCATGAGGGGAAAGCAAATGTGGTTGCTGACGCCTTGAGTCAAAATCGAGTCATAGCTTGAGTGCTTTGATAGTCCCTGAGGAGTTGTGTGAGATATGCAAAGGTTGAGCCTAGAAATTTTAAATCCTGGGGAAAGTGAGGCTAGACTTAGTAATCTTTCTTTGGGAGTGTCAGTTTTCGACGAGATTATTGAGGGTCAAGTCGGGGATGAGCACTAGACAAGATAAGGAGAAAATGAAGCAAGGTAAGGAAGTAGACTTCAAGATTCATGATGATGGGAGTCTAAGGTTTAAAGGGAGGTGGTGTGTACCACAGAAGTGCAATGACCTTAAGAGACGTCTTATGGACGAGGGGAATAATACTCCATATTCTGTGCACCCTGGGGGTGACAAGTTGTAAAAGACCTTAAGGTGATCTATTGGTGGCCAAACATGAAGCGAGAGGTAGCTGAGTAGTGTCTAAGTGCTAACCTGTCAGAAAGTGAAGATGACCATAAGAGACCATGGGAAAGTTCAATCGTTAGAGGTCCTGGATGGAAGTGGGATTCTATTTCTATGGACTTTGTGACTGCCTTACCCAAGACGAGAGTGGAAATGATACCATTTGGGTTATTGTGGATAGACTGACCAAGTCCGCTGTTCATACCTATTAAGGAGACATGGAAAAGAAGCAACTCGCTAAGAACCTATATCAACATGTAGTGAGATTGCATGGAGTTCCAAAGGACATTATCTCGGATCGTGACTCTAGATTTCTATCTAAGTTCTGGAAAAAGGTCCAATTAAACCTTGGGACAACATTGAAAATGAGTACCGCCTTTCACCCTGCGACCGATGGTCAGACTGAGAGGACTAATCAGACTATGGAGGATATGTTGAGAGCTTGTGCATTGATTTTCAAGGAAGTTGGGAGGACCAATTAGATTTGATTGAGTTTTCTTACAACAATAGTTACCATGCGAGTATAAAGATGGCACCTTTTGAGGCATTATATGGACGGAAGTGTAGAAGTCCCATTTGCTGGAATGACTTTAGAGAATATAGTTTTGGGGACTGAATTTATTGAGGAGACCGTCAAGAATTCAGATTGATTCAGGCTCGAATTCAAGCTGCGCAAGATAGGCAGAAGAGTTATGCAGATTTAAAACGTCGCGAAGATGAGTTTGCTGTAGGTGATAAAGTATTCTTGAAAGTATCACCCACTAAAGGCGTTATGAGATTTGGGAAAAAGGGCAAGCTAAGTGCTAAATATGTAGGCCCATATGAGATTTTGGAGCGCATTGGGAAAGTAGCTTATAGATTGGCATTGCCAATGGAGTTTGAAAAGATGCATGATGTATTCATATCCCAACTTAAGCGCTATATCCCTGATGAGCGTCATGTGTTAGAACCTGAAAGAGTTCAGATAGATAGTAGCCTCACATATGAGGAAAGACCTGTCAAGATTCTCGACAGGAAAGTGCGTAGTACGCGCAACAAAGATGTTCATATTGTGAAAGTTCTTTGGTGTAACCACGAGTCAGAAGAGGCAACGTGGGAAGCCGAAGAGGATATGAAGAAAAAGTATCCAGATCTATTCCTTGAGGTGAGTTACGAGGGCGTAACTCGTTTTCTTTAAGGGGGTAGAATGCGATAAATTTCGCGCTTTTGTCTATATTTATGAGATTTTCATGCATATGTATGCCTATGTCGGGCAAGTTGCACATGTTAGTGCAAAAGAGGTAGAGTCTCCGCATAAGAAAAGTGTTCATAAGTAACGCAAGTGTTTTAAAAATGGGAAGGTGCACAAGAGGCACTATCTTTCTTCAAAAGTTTTCGAAATGTTGAGTTCAAACTTTTGAAAGTACGAGGGTTTTGTGTTAAGTTTCGGGACGAAACTTCTTTTAAGGGGGTAGACTGTAATCCCCCACAATTTTAAAGAATTTTCATAAATATATTAAAGTATTTATGTAGTTATATTTAAATCCAAATGAGTTTGGAAAATGATTTGACTTTTAAAAAGGGTTGACTATTTTAAAAGTCAACTAAAAATATTTTTCATAGCTTAATAAAATTTGTAAGGTTTAATTAAGCATGTTTTAATAAGAGTTTTAATTATTAAAAGGTATTTGAAAAGGAAGCTTAATGGAATCGAAAGCCCAAAAGTGATAAAAAGGGAAAGGGTTAATTGATGACTAAAGTCCTAATGAGCCCATCTTATTAGTCATCAAAGTTTCATTTATTAAAATCTCTTTTCCTAAGCCCAAAAGGAAAAGCCTCTATTTAAATATCCTAAAAACCCAAATTTTACCCTACACATTTATTTCTCTCCCTCTTCCACGTGACTCTCTCTCTCTCTTCACTCGGCGCTTTCTTTCTTCTCTCTCCTCCTTTGTGCGCATCTTTTGATCTTCTCTCAAAATTTGTTTCTTCTTCTCCAAGTAACGTTTCTTGTTCAACAAGAAACGTCACGATTGCTTCTTGAGGACCGAAACTTGACCGCCGGATTTCTTGTTTCCGTGGCTGCTGCTGTTCGGCCCTTCCTTCTCCATTGTTGTGGTTGTTTTTCTTTTCTTCCTCTCTAAGATTCCATTAAAGTAATAGTTTTTATGTTATTTTATTAATAATTAGCATGTTTATGATTTAAATTACTGTTTTATATGCCTACAAATATTTCGGCCATTATGTTTATTAGTATAATAAATTTCAGATTTATTATATTAAGTTATTTTCAGTTTTTATCATGAAATTTATAGTTTTTAGGGTTTTTAATCACTAGAAACTATATTTATAAAGTATAAATCATAAGATTTGGTTAGTATATAATTTTATATGTATTAAATATATTTTCAGAAGATTTATTTTAAGGGTTTTAAATGTTTTTTTTAGTCACTAGAATAGTTGTACTATACTAGGGATTAAAAATAACGAAAGTTTGGTACGTAAAAACGATTTTAAAACACGTTTAAGGGGGTTTTTGATCTTAAAGTTGCTGTAAATTTTTAGTTCGAGATATTTATTTCATTATTTTATTTTCTAGGCGGAGATTTCATAGTATGAGACTTTTAGCGAGTAAAAGTGGCCTACCAATTTGTTTATACAAGGTACGTACATAGTCTACGTGCTATATGATTTAGAAGCATGCTCTAAGAATGTTTTATTTATTAGTATCATTAATAGGACTCTATTTGTTCATATATATGATTACTGGAATTGTTTTACATGTTATTTGCCTGTGCGCTACATGTAAACTAGAAGTATTTATGAGTATAAATGTTTGTATGGAAGTTTGATGCAAGCAGGAGAAGTCAAGTTTATTTATTAATTCATGAGTGAATTAATGTAAGTTAGATTGAATCATGTTTTACATGGATTCTTGAGTATTATTATTATCTTATAAGAACCGTGGATCTTATTTGGTAAGTCACAAGTATACCTATATCAAGGTAAAGTTTATTGTTGGCTAGGTTCAACAAGCAAGTTAGTAAAGTATAAAAAGAAGTTAAAGGAGTCTTGATTGATAAGTTGTAACACTTTTAATCCAAAGATAAAAAGGAATTCTGTTATAATTGTGTGATTATTAGTTGTATGTTATTGCTTGGTTGGTGTCAGCACAAGTAATAAAATATATTCAACGTAAAGTGAAACGAGAATAGGTTATAGACTTTAGACTGGTGCACGTCTAGAGTTGGACACTAAGGGTTGGAGTACATGGTGGTAGCCCATGGCTTTTCTAGGATTGGATTGATCACCATTCCTCATTAGTTCAAAGGTTCCTTGATATCGCAGGTCATTTTGGAATATGTGGTAGCTCCCGTATTTCCTATTTTCAGGTTGAGACAACTCGTTCAATAACTATTCCATTTAAAGAAAGAAATAAAGTTTAGAGTCTAGTTCAGTAAGAGTTATCTGCAGATTATTATATGTTTTGTTATTGTTTATTCATGCATGTTATTTTGTAGTATCATGTTTAGGATTATGTATGTCTGATATGTAGTACTCAGCTTTGCTGATTACGTGCTTGTTGTGTTTGTGATCATGGCTTTGCCTATTGATCCTGTGGTGATCCTTCGGGGGAGCAGAGTCAAGACAGCATTGACATTACAGGTTCGCAGATGCATCTCATTGGGAATCTGGAATGGAGAGACTCTTGTATTATTAGTTTATTTAAGTTGTTTTCTAGGAGTTATGTTTTCAGACAATAGTTTTAAGTTGGTGTGTTTTAGTTTCTGACATTGTTATTGGTTTCATAAGTTTTAATAAAGTTGTTTTTAGTAAGTTGTTTTCCGCTGCAAAATTCTGAGTAAGCCAAAACGTTATCACACGGGCGATAATGCCTGCGTAATTCTCTAAAGTTTGTTATAAAAATATTTTCTAGAAAAGAGAATTATCGGGGTGTTACAATGTTGGCAAGGTTTTATCTAATTAAAACTGGTAAGCTGCTCTGGGAAATTCAGGATTCCCTGACCCTCCTGCACACCAAGATCAATGCCATTGAAGCTACTGTCCATGTTCTAGACTCTCAGCAGCAGGATGAAATGCTTGCAATCAAGAATGCTGATACTGGGATCAGGAACAAGGTGGATGGTGTGCTTTCCAAGATAGATTATGTGGTCTCCTCTCTCTTCAAACGAACCAAATCCTAACTTCTCTTACCTTTGGATATTTTGAACAATTTTTTTGGGGGCTGTAATTATTAAACAATCTTTTGGATTCCTCTTCTTATGTCCTTCTGAGACATATGAAGTACCTTTAATATTTTCTTTGCTTTCTTCATTTTCTTTTTCATTACTCTGCATATTGACTTATTCTTGCTGTCCCTATTATTACTCTCTGCCTGCATATTATGTTTGTGTGTTTGGATGGCTAATATTATGAGATAACTGTTTGAGCAACATGCTTGTTGCCTAGACTGTTGACTCTCTAGTGCTGCAGGTACAACATTTGGTTTTGATAATGACAAAGGAGGAAGAGATAATGTGTGTACACAAAACAAAATTTTTATCATAGTTCCTTGTATATTCTGCTCATCTCTGTTCCTGAACATGTCTGATCCAAAACATGTCTGATCCTGTTCCCAGTCTCAGTAGAGTTGTTTAAACTAGGTTAGATTGTGGATAGTTTGTGTAGTTTCTTTTTTTTTGTAGAGTTTTTTAAAAATCAAAAACCTTAAAAAAAATTTTAATTTGTCATAATCAAAAAGGGGGAATAATGTTATTTCACTATTTTGATAATGACATATAATTAAAGTTTACATATTTTTAGTTTATTAATTCGGTTTTTAGTTTTCTTGTTAGAAGTAATTTGTTTATCTCTTAGATCTATTTCTCCAGTTTATTTTGTTACGTTTATTTTATTTTTCTAGTTTTAATTAGTGTAATTATCTTTAGGTTTCATAAATAAAATGATAAATACTTTATGAAGATTTGATTAGGTGTTTAATCAAGTTTAAAGTTATTTATAATTTATTTGTGTTATTCGATTAATATTATGGATGTAACAAATGAAAAATATTAAGATTCCATAATATTGTTTTTAGTTAAGTATTTGTGCAGCATCTATGGTTACCTAGAGCCGCAAAACACTAACCTAAGGAGGCGCTTACAAAGTGAACGTTGAGGTAGTTCCTATAATTTAGGAACCGCAACAACCTAGCTATTTGTGAGGCGTGTAAACATGGAGAAGTGGCTGAGATCGTGGAAGCCAAACTGAACAAACTATCAACGGTAAAACTGCAACGGAAAGATCATGGAGAAGTAGCTGAAGCTACGTGTGATCATGGAGATGTTTTTGAAGAAAATCGTGGAGAAGTGCTTGAGAAATTAGGTCTCTACAAATAGGCATTTGTAACGGATCTTTTAGTAAGACTTTCAGAATTTTATGTAATATTCTTAGAGAAAGTACATTCGGTTTTCTTCTTCTTAGAAATTGATGTATTATAGATTGGGTTGAGTGAATCTAAGTCTGTAATCAATTTGAGAGAAAAAGAGAAAGAAAAGAGAGAAAGAGAAAAGGCTTTGAGTGAAGTCAAGGGAGAAGTCAACTGTTCAGGGGGAACAGGCTGACAGGGAACTAGTTCCTAGAGGAACAGAGTTGGTCCGAGTTTAGGTTGTACAAAAGAGAGTCTTTTGGCCTAAAAGTTATTAAAGAGAATTTAGTCAAAATCCCTCGTGGTCAAGGTTTTTCTTCCTATTGGGCCTAGGAAGTTTTCCTTGTAAAAATCCCGTGTTCCTAGTTCTTTCTAAGTTCATGCAATTATTTCTTTCTTACTTATTCATTCTTCTATTTTCGCAAAAAGTTTGAAAATCTCTCCAACTACAATTCACCCCCCCTCTTGTAGTTGCTTAAGTGTTCGTCCAAGACTAACAATTTATCAACGACTTCAAATCACTTAGCTTTGAAACCAAGTATGAGTTTTGTTTAAATGATAAGTTAACTGTTAAAGAAACTTTTGAATATATAGGCTTAAAGAACTTTCCCTTACAAAAATTTATTAAGTTATTGAATAACGATAATTAGTAATAGATTTTTTAAATCTTCAAATTCATATAAATTTAAAACAATTATCTTGAAATAGATATCATTAATAACTCACCTATATATAAAGATTACAAATCTGAAAAACTTCCTATAACTTATTTGACAATGCCATTTTTTTTTAAAAAAAGAATGAATATAGGCTAATGACTTTGAATTTTAAATATCTATTAAGTTATTTAGGCCTAGATTTAGCATGCAAGTAATATATTTATCTTAAAATACATAAACTAACTCACCCATATACATAAGAAGATTGCAAATTGGAAAAAATTTCTATAATTTATTTGACAATCTCAATTTCTATATTTTCGATAAGTTTTTACATAAAAAAGTATACCAACTCACCCATACCCATATATTTTCGATTTTTACAGATAGTAAAACTAAATCATAGGTTTTGGAACATTTCCTGATATACAACATTAATCGTGATATTATATGATTTGACCCGTGCATAATGCACGGGATATATTTTGTTTGATTAGTTTGTTTCTAGGATATATATTAGATAATTATAAAACTATATATATAATCAGTTTGTAGATTGAAGAAATTTTTTTATAGATAGTATTCCTTAAAATTTCTTATATAATTTAATATGAAATATAATAGTTTTCTTTTGATTTTTAGCATTATTATGTCGACCATGATCAGAACCAAAACACACCAAATATATGTGTATTAGATCTTATTGCTTTATTTGTGGCAAAAATATTTGAATGCTTAAGGTGATCGATTGAACGTTAAAATGATCGATTGAATGTTAAAATGATTGATATCTTGGGAATGATTAAGTGACTAACTCATCCTCTCTCCCAGGAAAAAAAGGCACTACTTATTATAAATAAATAAATGAATGATTAATTGAGTCAGAAGTCACAACTCTACCATCACTCATTTAACTCTACCCTCACTCTTATCTAGCAAAAAAGATGAAAAACATTAACATAATGTAATAGGAGTACTTAACTTTGTAGTTGGATATGCTGATGTGTACAACTCATGTACCTAAATAACATAAAATGTAATAGATACATTTAGTTGTCCTGACTTTGGATTATTCTCGGTATTAGCATTATAAATTTACCAAAAAACATATATACTTTGTCTATTCTATAGAATGTTACCACTTTCTCTCGCTTCAATGAAGTTCATGAAATAATTCCAAACCTGATTTCAATCAATCCCACCATCTTAAATCTTCCAGATTATTCACTAAACAAAATCTTTGCTTAATTTCTAATCCACCGGAGTTTTGCCACAAATGCTCCGGCAACGGTTGGTTGTTAAGGCGTTGCATGTTCTTTTTCTCCCTCCACTATATTTGCCGCTGCTGCAAGCCAACGCTCCATTGAGCTGTTGTACGTGATTGTTGTTCTAGTTAATATGCTGCCTTTTGTCTCGTTTGTATGTGTTGTGTTTGTCAGCTCCTTAATGCATTGTTTTTTTTAATGTAAGAAATCATGGTAATTATCTTCTCTTAACTTACGATAAAATCTTCAATTCCTTAAATACACTTGTATGGGGGCTGACTAAGTTCCATACCGGTCCACCTAGACCGATAAGTATCGCCATGGTCAACATGCTTACTGTAGAATCGTTGACTTTGTCATACCGGTTTCACTAAGATACCCAAACGGTATCCCTCGCTGGGCCATTACTCATGGGCCTGGGCTTGATCCAGTTTCTATCTACATGCGCCTACGGGCCTAAGGATAAAA
Source organism: Beta vulgaris subsp. vulgaris (assembly GCF_026745355.1). Taxonomy (NCBI): domain Eukaryota; kingdom Viridiplantae; phylum Streptophyta; class Magnoliopsida; order Caryophyllales; family Amaranthaceae; genus Beta; species Beta vulgaris. The sequence goes on along the minus strand of NC_079210.1, from coordinate 25,921,160 downwards.
CTTCAATAGAGGATAAAGGAATATACCTGCGTCCAACCAATAGGGGCAGAGTCCTACTTGAACAAGGACTCTTGCCGGCTCCTATAAATACCCCGTTGATCTGAGTCATAAGGTACGTTCACAATCACAATCATATTCTACTTGAGAGCTACCGGTTTACCCATCACTGACTTAAGCATCGGAGGGGCGTTCCTCGGATCAACCCCCGAGGCTAGTTTACGTGTTCTCTCTTGCAGGAAATCGAACCGGCTTATATACAAAGGACATACCGGTTCACACCCTAATACTTATTCCATACTGGAACAATTGGTGCTATAAGAAGGGGAGAACTATACTTTTAAGACTAAGCCATTCCTTACCAGCAAAACAACCCTCATGGATCCTATTCAGCACTTTGGGATGCCGGAAACTGATGAAAACAATGTCCCCATTGAGAAAACACCACCAAGGTTCTCAACCCCGATACCGGCGACATGACTGACTCGGCCACCCACTGATAAGGGAAGGAAAACTCCTGAGACTCCTCAAGAGAGTATCTTCCACACTCTCCAGCATAGGTTCACTCCGGAACAGCTTAGGAGTGCAGCGGAAGTTTTTCAGGCCATGGCCAGCCATACCCCACCGACCGGTCCACCCATCAAACGACCTCTGAGCAGAGCCCACAACCCAGTGAGAAAACTACGCTTACTAGGGACGGGCCGCCAGGGGGAACGAGGCCGGAATGACCAGGATCAGGTGGCCAACTCCAAGACCCCCACGGAGCAGGTTGGGGAGGAGGAGGAAGAGGAAGCTCAGGAAACGGAGGTCCAGCTGTCTTCCCATCCTAGAAAAGGAAGTGAGTATAGACGAAGAGCGGCGGTATCCTTACGGAACTCCCCCTTTTCCACGGCCATCCTTCAAGAGCCCATGGAGAAGTCAAGATGCCGACATGTAAGTATGACGACAAGACTGACCCGGAAGATCACATATTGGCTTATGAGGGACATATGTTGGTGTACACTGATACCGACTCAGTATCACTAGTAGAAAAAAGACGATTTACGTCGCCCCATTTGCATCGCACATAAACGGAAATGACGCAAAAATGTTATTTGCGTCGCACTTGAAGAAGACTGCGACGCACATCATGGGTAAATGAGCACCAAGATGAGCTATCTGTGTCGCATGCTATAAAAGTGCGTTGCAAAATCTCAATTTGCATCGGACCACGTGGCGAATATGACGCAAATCGTCCTTTACTATCTGTGTCGCATGGTGTTTTAGTGCGTTGCAAAAGCCTAAATGGCGTCGGACCTCATGGCCCATACGACGCAAATTTGGCCCATCCTTACTTTTAACCTAAAAACTCCTATATCTTACCGCGCCGCATTTCATTTCTCACTACTCCTCTCTCTCTCCTCCCTCCCTCCTCTCCCTCCTCTCTCTCCCTCCGTCACTCCTCAACCCTAAAAACTCCTCTCTCTCCCTCCGTCACTCCTCAACCATAAAAACTCTCCTCCCTCCTCCCTCACACTTGAAATTGTCCGTGTTCAACCCTAAAAACTCCGTGTTCAATGAATTAGTGATGCATAACTATCGGCAGAATTTTTACAGGGGCAACTGCAAGGGTTTCATGCTTTCGGGATGTTAAGATTCAATTTTTACACTTGAAATCTACAATTTCGCATCACTTCGAACACATCAACACATAAAATCCATCACTTCGAACACATCAACGGCCGTTTTCCGACGACAAATCAGCCGTTTTATGGTTAGTTTCACATGTAAAATTGTCGTTTTTTCATTTTTTCATTGTTAGATCTACAATTTTGTTTTTTCATTTTTCATGTTTTCAGATCTAACAATTTTTTCCTTCGTTTTTTCATTTTTACATTGTTTAGATCTTAATTTTCTCATTTTTCATTGTCTTTGAGTTTTATACATCTGAAACTATATTCTTCTGTTTTTTTTACTTTTTAGATCTGATTTTTTATTACTTTCATTTGCAGATGGTTGTTTCGTCGGAAATTTTTGAAATGGAAGTTTTCGTCGAACACTAGTAGAAAAAAGTTTAGCTGGAAGTTTTCTTCATTGGAAATGGAAGGAAATGGAAGTTTTCGTCGAACACTAGTAGAGGAAATTGTAGATCTCTGATTTTTTATATTATTTTGTGTTCAAGTTGTAAATTATAGAATTTTGGTGGTTTAATGTTTTGTGTTGGAGTTGTAAATTATAAAATTATTGAATTTTGTTGTGTTCAATCCTTCTTTGATTTCAGTTGGTAATTTGTCTCTCAATCTTCTACTCTTTTACTATTCGAGAATATCTTTGCAGTATATTCTAGGTCTAAAAATTAAATTTTTTTTTACTAAAATAGTAATTTGCGTCGCACATAGCCCGAGGTGCGACGCAAATCACTAATGTGCGTCGCACCCTAGGCAATGTGCGACGCAGATTACCCTCTGCATTACTCTGAATTGGGCTGGGATAGCCATCTGCGTCGCACCGTATACGAGTGCGACGCAAATAGCTGAACCATCTGCGTCGTTTCCGCATACGACGTAGATCGTTTTTGAGTCATTTGCGTCGAGGGCTTTGGCGTCGCACCAGAGTCCGACGCAAATAGGCGCCTCACATCCGACGCAAATTGCCTTTTCTGTACTACTGTATGGTGTAAAGTGTTCCCCTCTACGCTAAATGGGCTTGGCCAGACATGGTTCAAGAGTATACCACCGGCAACGGTCTTCGACTTCCGCCAGCTCACATCTATGTTTGTTACACACTTTGTTAGTAACAAGCGTAGAGAGAAGACTACTGGCGAACTGATGTCCATCAAGCAAGGGGAATCTGAGAGTTTGAGGGACTATGTAGGGCGTTTCAATGCATAAGCCGTCACCATCCCCAGCCTGCAGCAGGAGGTAGCGGTCTTAGCTCTAATGACATGCCTAAAAGAAGGAACTCCCTTCAGAAGCTACTTGGGCCGCAAAAAGCTGACAAGCCTAACGGAGGTCTTAGGCAAGGCAAATGACTTCATCCAAGGGGAGGAGTTTGACAAGGCGGCAACCGCTAAAAGGCCGGCAGGAGATGAGAAAGATAAGGAAAAAGATCGTAAAGATGACAAGTACCGGAAAGATAAAAAACCAGACAATTCCAACAGGAGGGAAGAAAGCAATTCCGTAAAGAAGGGTCAGGGAGGGTGAGCCGACCGGTATCGCAATTATATCCCCTCTAACAATATCTAGGGCAGAGATATTCGAGCTGCATAAAAAGGACGACAAGTGGCAGAGGCCTAGAAAGATGTACTAAAGGGCCGGGATAAATCAAAGTGGTGTGAGTTCCACAGGGACTATGGTCACGTGACAGATGACTATAAGGACCTCAAGGATGGGATCAAAGATCTCATACGAACGGGCTATTTCACCCAATACCAGGCAAGGATCGACCGAAAATCCCTACCCAGAGAGGATGAAAATAGCAGTAGGAGGTCTGTGAAAGACAGGATCACCGAGATCCATGTTATATTTGGAGGGCCGACACGTGGTGGAAGCATACATGGTGCCAAAGCTAGCTTGAAAGAGGTGAGGCACCAAGTAAACTATCACAACACCGGGAAATGGCCGGCACCCCCAACCATGTCGTCCATAGCTTTTACTGACGCTTAGGGAATCATCTACCCTCATGATGATCCATTGGTAGTATCTCTGCAAATATCAACAGCAATGGTCCATCGCGTACTGGTGGATGGTGGAAGTTCCGCAACATCCTCTACAAAGAAACATTCGAAAGAATGGGCCTCGAAACTGCATGTCTGAAGCCGGTCTACTACCAAGTCATCGGTTTTACATGGGCATCTGTCGTTCCAGGATAAACTGTCAAACTAGCAGTCCAGTTGGGAGAACGGTCTCATTCCAGGGACATGATGGTGGAATTCCTCGTTGTTGACGTCCCAGCGGCCTACAACGCCATCATCGGGCGGTCATTGATCCATGACGCCCAAACAGTGGTCTCCACCTACCATCTGACAATGATCTACACATCGAATGATGGTAAACCAGAGAAAATAAGGGGGAACCAAGTGTTTGCCAGGGCTTGTTACCTGACAACCCTCAAGCACTCTGACCACAAACAACCGACAGAAACGCCGCCATCAGAACGAAAACGGCGCATGACAGAAAACAAGGCTAAGAAAGATTTGTGATGAGTCATATTAATATAGGTATTTCATGATGCATTTAGGTTGCATTTTAGGATCATTTAGTTGCATTCGTAGTCCATAATTGCATATAGTTACTTAAGTTAAGAAGATATTACTCTGTGTGTGTTTTCGGTGTTTTTGATAGTTTTCAGGTATTGAGAACACAATTGGAGTATTATTGGAAAGCTTAAGCATGAGAAGCATCTAGGAAGGAGCTAAGTCAAATGAGAAGTCCAAAGGGCATCTTCAAGTCGGATTGCAACTCAAACATAGCGGAAACGTATTAAAAGAAGTATGGAAATTGAGTCATGTGCACTCTTTTGATCATAACTTATTATCCAGAGATCGGAATTCAGTGATTCCAGTGGGGTTGGAAACTAGACTTGAAGAGCTTTCCAACGGTATATTACACGCCCCGATACGACTTCTAGTTTGGGAGATATGGTCTTTGCAAGTTGACGCTGTTTTGCAGCCCGAAAATCCGCGGCCGCGGATTATTCCGGGTTTCCTAGTCGAATAAGGCTTTATCTTTTGACGAATTGACTCTATTTTTCTAGTTGTTTTAGGAAATAGAAAGGTATAAAGACTCAAGGGAATATTATTATTTCCTATCTTATTTTCTATTTTGTTTTTTCCGCATTAATTCAAAAGATTATATTTTCTTTTTTCTCTCAATTTTGAAGAACCCTAGTTTTGCTTTTTCTCCATTTACATTGAATTTTCAATAGAAGCTTTGATTTTTGCAAGATTGGTTCTACAATTGGTATTATTTCTCTTCTTTCTTATTCCTATTCAATCCTTTATTATTAATTCATGTTTGCTTATTTAATTATGAATATGTTTTCCCCAATTATGATTGAGTAGTCTATTTCTAGGGTTTAGGGGGATCCATGATCAATTAGGAAGGGATGTTTATTAAAGTATTGATTTTTATTGATGCATGTTGATTCCTATTGAATGTTTTTTATCTATTCAATCCAATTTGGCCAGATTTGATTGTTATAGTGTTGCAATATTAGGTTATGCGCCGAGAGGTATAAACTTGATATTAAGGCTAGTTTCAATAGGTAGAATTGGTGTTAATAAATTGCGAGAGCCTGTTAATATCGTTCTATGCTTGATTTAGACTTGAGAGAGCGAATCAATCTTGTTAACTGCATTATTAATTATTGATTTTAGTGTTTCATTCCGAAATATTGATCATTGGTGAACCTATGCCCTAGACTTTTTATTATTGATAATTCTTGATTTATTCATAGTTTAGTTTAGTATAATTACTCACAAACACTCGTTCCTATACTCTAGATTTGACTGACAATTAGGAAAAGAACACTGTTTCTCTGTGGATTCGACCCTACTTCCCTGACTACTATTTGTTAGAGGACTTAGGATTACTTTTGATAAGGTGATACGACTTTAGCCTGTCAAAATTTGGCGCCGTTGCCGGGGAAACGGTTTTGTTCCATTTTCTTTAATTGTTTTAGAGTCTAGATTATATCTCTCGTCTCAGAGAACACTTGTTCTTTGGACAAAATCTCTTAATTGTTTGTTCTTTAGTTCTTCTATGCGCAGGAGTTTGAGTTCAGATTGCCTACAATTTGATCCTGAAATCGAAAGATCCTTTCATAGACAGAAGAACTTTTCCAGACAGTTGCGAGATATATCCAAGGGAAGATAATCCTTTGGATTCTGACTCTGATTCTACCAGCATTGTCTCTGTTGCTCCACCAGAATCAGAGATGGCTCGGAGCTTACTGACTTTTCCCAACCCTCTTTGGCTGAACTTCCCAAGAGCAATCAAATGCCTGAAATCGAAGCTGTAAATTTCGAGATCAAACCTGCATTGCTAAACATGATCGAAAGAAAACAATTTGGTGGTGGACCTAATGAAGACCCAATCTTCATTATCAAGATTTCTGCCAATATTGCTCTACCATTAAGCAGCAGGGAGTGACACAAGATCAGATTCGGGAGATTCTTTTCCCATTTTCACTTCGAGACAAGGCAAAGATGTGGTACAATGGGATTAATCGAGCCACTCTTGGGATCACTGATTGGAATACCTTGGCTCTAGCTTTCTACAGAAAGTACTACCCTCCAGAGAAGACTGCTAGGTTGCGTAGTCAGATTACAAACTTCACCCAAGGGACTGATGAGTCTTTACATGAGGCATGGGAAAGATTTAAAGATCTTCAGAGAGAATGTCCCCATCATGGTCTACAAAAATGGTTCCTAGTTCAGGATTCTACAATGGTTTGGGGAACAACTCGAGACTTATCCTTGACTCTGCAGCAAATGGGAGATTCATGAAACTAGAATTGATGCTGCACATGATTTGATCGAGGAGATGGCTATCCACAACTCTCAATATGGTAATCCTCGAGGACTAGCTAACAAGGGTGGAAAGCATGAGATAGATTCTATATCCTATTAGCTGCACAGATGAATGCAATCAGCAATAACTTGACAATATGCAACTCTCCTCTCCTGCAAGTGTTGCTGCTTTGGGTACTACTCCGAGATTTGTGTGATAATTGTGCATAGTTGGACATTGGGCACAAGAGTGTCGGAGTTCTCTCGAACAAGTTAATGCTTTTCAAACATATCAGCCGAACAACCCATACTCCAACACATACAATCCAGGGTTGAGAAATCATCCTAACTTGTCTTACAAGAGCACTAATGTCCTAAATCCTCCTGCACCACAACCACAAGCACAACAATTGAACCAGGTACTACCAACACCTTCCCAACACCCTCCTGGTTTCTCTAGACCACCTTTCAATCCATCTCAACAAGCACCTCCTGCCGATCCAATGATGGTTGAGATGAGAAACATGATGCTACAAATGCAAAAGGATCGACAAGCTGACAAGGCACAAATTGAGTCCATTCTTGCTCACAATAAGATGTTGGAGAATCAGTTGGCACAATTGGCTACTTCGAATCCTACTCGCAACAAGGTGCTCTTCCAGCACAACCTGTTCAGCCTACAGATTCGGCAAATGCCATCACTCTCCGAAGTGGTTCTCACTACAATGGACCACCCATGCCTATTGATGATACTTTGAGTGTGAAAAATGATGAGGAACAGGTCCAGCTGAAGCTAAAAATGACAAGGAGAACTCAAGCAAGCCACTGAACATGAAGAGACCAATGAAGCCAAAAAGCCTGCTATTGAGATTCCTCCTATCAAACTTCCTTTCCCCAATCGTCACCTAAGAGTAAGCTGGACAAGCAATTTGGTAAGTTTTTGGAAGTCGTCAAGAATCTTCAGGTAACAGTTCCTTTCACGGAATTAATTACTCAAGTGCCTGCTTATGCTAAATTTATGAAAGATATCTTGACTAGGAAAAGGGCTTTTAACGAGGTGGAGACAGTTGCTTTTACTGAAGAATGTGTGCCATTTTACAAAATAAATCTCCACCAAAATTAAAAGACCCTGGTAGTTTCTCTATACCTTGTCACATTGGTAGTTTGTTCATTGAAAAGCTTTATGTGATTTGGGGGCTAGTGTGAGTGTTATGCCATTGTCTGTTTCCTCAAAATTGAATATGGGAAGTTTGAAAGTTACCAATATTACTCTACAAATGGCTGACCGTTCTGTTAAATACCCCCTAGGTATTTTAGAGGATGTACCGTTAGAGTAGGTAAATTTTTTATTCCCGTGGACTTTGTTGTACTTGATATGGAGGAAGATAGGCAGATTCCAATCATTTTGGGTAGGCCATTCCTTCATACTGCTGGTGCTGTCATTGATGTGAAAAATGGTAAGCTTACACTATCTGTTGGGGATGATGAGGTCACTTTTAATCTGAGCACTGCTTTGAAAATCCTATGCTAGAGGAAAAGTGTTGGAGTATTGATGTGGTTGATGTAATTTGCCATGATAACATGCCCCAAGCTCTCTATAGAGACCCCTTGGAGGCGGTACTTTGTCTTGAGTCTTCCACAGGTGATGGCAGTATATGGAGCAATGAGGTAGCTGCTATTGAGAAGATGCTCGAAAGTGAAGAATTCGACCTTGATGGATGCCAACAGGTAAAGAGGCTCGATCGATCTGTGTGTAATGTAGAGGTAAACGGTCGTGCGGGACCTGCATAAACCAGCGCTATTCGGGAGGCAACCCGAATCTCTCACTCATTTTTTTTCCTTTTACTCTTCATTTCTCTAAACAAAAGAATAGAACAAAAATATTTGCATATTGAATTTACTTGAATTCAATTTATTTTTATTTTTTTGTGTTTTTGAATTCACTTGAATTCGTTTCTTTTTTTTAGTTTAGTTAGTTTCTTTTCGTAGTTTCTTTTAGTTTTTGAATTCACTTGAATTCAAGCTTCATTTTTTATTAGACTAACCATGCTAACAAGTGTTGTTTAGTGGTTTTGGTGTATAATTTTTGACTATAGGTGAAAGCACAAGCTCCAACATGCGGCCGCGGGAATTTGGCTCCACTATCACCCTTTTTCCTCCAGCCCGCGGGGTAAAACACGCGCCCGCGGCCAGCCACGACCCCTCCCTCACCACTGTTCTGCCAGCCCGCGGGGTAAAACCCGCGCCCGCGGGGTACAGCCTGCGCCCCCACCCGAAATCCCGCGCCCGCGGGATCCCCATCTAGCCTCCATCCCGCGCCCCGCACTCTCTCCCACCCGCGCCCGCAGACCCCAACCCCCTAACAGCCCACCCCTGCTGTCCGCCCGCGGGGTTAACCCCGCGCCCGCGGGTTTTCGAAGTGCTTTTACCAGCCGCACATTACCAAAATAAAAAAAAAAAAAAATTACAAAAACCTCCCCACCCTGCTCGACTCCCCACCCTTCCACTTTTCCCCCGCTTCCTGTACCGACGACCGGCGGGCGTCCGACCAGCCCCACCCGCCGGCGACGCCTCCCTCTCGCCTTTCGAAACCCTCAAGCACTCTCGCCCCCTCACTCGACCATCGCTCCTTCCTCCTCTTCGCATCTGTTGTTCGAACCCCACATTCCGTCCGACCAGCCACACCCGCCGGCGCCACACCCCCCTCCCTCGCGTCTCCTGCCCGCACATCATCACCGACCGTCTTCCCGTCACTCCTGCTCCCCTCCTATTCGGCGGACAACCAGCAACCCAACGTTCCTTATTTGCGTTTCTGTCAAGTAGGCACCAACTAGATTCAAGTTCGTCTTTGTGAAGCATTACGACATGGATTTTGAGCACATATGTTCTTCTCCCCAATTAATTGGGTAGTAAGCATTTATTCTCGCCAGTACTTGTTGTTTATGTTTATTTCAAATTTTCGCTTGAATTTTTGTTTTAATGCCCTCTTGTGAGAACCTTTTGCACACATTGATTGAATTTTTAGTTATTGGAGTTTGTGTATGGTTTTCGTGATGTGTTATGGTTGTTAGTGGGTGACTTTGGTGTTGGATGATTGTCGGGGTTGGTTCTGATTCTTTTTCTAAACTAGTTTATGCAGTGAGGACACTGCAAATTCTAGCTTGGGGGAGGAATATTCTATCTTTTATGGCTTTTTAGTGTAGATTTCATTGCTTTCATAGGATGTTGCACGGTTTGTACTGCTTATTAGGAGTGGGATTTACGTGTAACCAAAAAAATGTACTGCTTTCTTAGTTGCATCATAGTTGCATTTTAGATAGCTCATTTCATTATAGTTTTCATCTATGGGACTATTGTTGGCACACCTTCGAGAATTTTGTGGATATCTCTACTACAGCTCTACAGCTTTGTTGTACAGTGGTTTCATGATTCTTCATAGCATAATTGTGATACGATTGATTGGTGTGGTAAGACTATGATCTCTCTGGCTGGCTTTAACTTTACTGTGCAGACAAAATTGACCCATGTGAGCTTCTGTGCCTAATAAACTGACGAATCTGTGTCAGTTTATTCTTTCATGAGTGATTAGTTCCTCAGTTGATGTATTGATCTTGATTTTGACCTGGTACTCCTTGATACTTGATTGTGTACACTATTTGATATGATTGAGGCGTTCATTTCATGATTTTAGCTCCAGAGTTCTTTTTGTTCACATATTTCCCGTCTCTAGCCCCGCTGAGCTTTCTTGACCCTTGCTTGCTACTTACACCCATATTACAACCCTTAACCTCATTTGATTATTGTCCCAAGCCTAGCTTGGGGGAGCAAGTGTTAGTTTTGGTCATACTGTATTACATGGATGTAGTTAATGCATGGTTATGTTGAAGGAAAGTGTTATTAATGAGCTTTATCATCGAATTTGAATGTGGTGCAAAGAGATTTTGGCAATATGAAAAAGAGTGAAGAAAAAGAAATGAAAGAACAAAGAAAGTGAACATATTTTGAAAGAAAAGTGAAAATATTATATATGGGTTACTATGCATGAAAGATATTGTGGTAATGATGGTGTTATATGAAGTTGTGATGAATGCCTTGTTAGGCCGTTTTACATTGATATTTGCTCCCCTTCTTGGCTTTTCCACCACATTTCCCAAAATATGATCCATACCCTTAACCCTAGCCTCATTACAACCCTTGAAAGTCCTCTTGATCTTTGTGTGTTACATTTTTCGTGTTGAAAGTGAGTCAAAAGGTCAAAGTTAAAGAGTATTGCTTCTTCTGAGTTGATATATATAGGTTGAGATCTTGAGTGTCATTGATTTTCGCCCTAAACACAAGAGAGTATTATTCACATACCTATAGTGAGGTCTGTCAAGTGTTGTTAAGTCCAGCTTGGGGGAAAGGGTTTGTGGTAAGATTGTTGAGTTGATTGGTCACATGACGTGCTATGCGGCTTTGTTTCATTGATACTCGATGCTTGGTTCATGTAGGATTGATATCTCTCGTTTTGGATTGTGTGCTTGACCCTGTTTTAGTCCCATATTGTAGGTTATCATTTTCTTCCCGTGTCTATTGTTTGTTGCTTGAGGACAAGCAACAGTTTAGCTTGGGGGAGTTTGATGAGTCATATTAATATAGGCATTTCATGATGCATTTAGGTTGCATTTTAGGATCATTTAGTTGCATTCTTAGTCCATAATTGCATATAGTTACTTAAGTTGAGAAGATATTACTCTGTGTGTGTTTTCGGTGTTTTTGATAGTTTTCAGGTATTGAGAACACAATTGGAGTATTATTGGATAAGCTTAAGCATGAGAAGCATCTAGGAAGGAGCTAAGTCAAATGAGAAGTCCAAAGGGCATCTTCAAGTCGGATTGCAACTCAAACATAGCGGAAACGTATTAAAAGAAGTATGGAAATTGAGTCATGTGCACTCTTTTGATCATAACTTATTATCCAGAGATCGGAATTCAGTGATTCCAGTGGGGTTGGAAACTAGACTTGAAGAGCTTTCCAACGGTATATTACACGCCCCGATACGACTTCTAGTTTGGGAGATATGGTCTTTGCAAGTTGACGCTGTTTTGCAGCCCGAAAATCCGCGGCCGCGGATTATTCCGGGTTTCCTAGTCGAATAAGGCTTTATCTTTTGACGAATTAGACTCTATTTTTCTAGTTGTTTTAGGAAATAGAAAGGTATAAAGACTCAAGGGAATATTATTATTTCCTATCTTATTTTCTATTTTGTTTTTCCGTCATTAATTCAAAAGATTATTTTCTTTTCTCTCAATTATTGAAGAACCCTAGTTTTGCTTTTCTTCCATTTACATTGAATTTTCAATAGAAGCTTTGATTTTTGCAAGATTGGTTCTACAATTGGTATTATTTCTCTTCTTTCTTATTCTATTCAATCCTTTATTATTAATTCATGTTTGCTTATTTAATTATGAATATGTTTTCCCCAATTATGATTGAGTAGTCTATTTCTAGGGTTTAGGGGGATCCATGATCAATTAGGAAGGGATGTTTAATTAAAGTATTGATTTTTATTGATGCATGTTGATTCCTATTGAATGTTTTTTATTCTATTCAATCCAATTTGGCCAGATTTGATTGTTATAGTGTTGCAATATTAGGTTATGCGCCGAGAGGAATAAATTATATAAGGCTAGTTTCAATAGGTAGAATTGGTGTTAATAAATTGCGAGAGCCTGTTAATATCGTTCTATGCTTGATTTAGACTTGAGAGAGCGAATCAATCTGTTTAACTGCATTATTAATTGTTGATTTTAGTGTTTCATCCCGAAATATTGATCATTGGTGAACCTATGCCCTAGATTTTTATTATTGATAATTCTTGATTATTATATAGTTTAGTTTAGTATAATTACTCACAAACACTCGTTCCTATACTCTAGATTTGACTGACAATTAGGAAAAGAACACTGTTTCTCTGTGGATTCGACCCTACTTCCCTGACTACTATTTGTTAGAGGACTTAGGATTACTTTTGATAAGGTGATACGACTTTAGCCTGTCAATTTGTCAATGGAAAACTTTGAGGGAAGGCCGGCAGATCAGCCGCGACCTAGCCTGGAAGATGAGACAGAGGAAGTAAGCCTAGAGCTGGAAAGGCCGAAAAGAACAGTAAAGATTGGAACAGACTTGGCTAGTAGAGGTCAAGATCAACCTGATCACCCTCCTTCGAGATCATGCAGACATCTTCGCCTTCTCTACAGATCAGATGCCGGGAATTGATCCAGCATTTATGGTCCAACGGCTGAACGTTAACGAGGACGTGAGACGAGTAAAACAAAAGAAGAGGAATTTCTCTTCCGAAAAGAATGCAGCCATCAAGGAAGAGGTTGATAAATTGCTAGCGGCAGATTTCATCGAACCATGTGATTATCCAGAATGGATGGCCAATGTGGTAATGGTCAAAAAGGCCAATGGGTCCTGGCGGATGTGCGTGGACTTTACCGACCTCAACAAGGCATTCCCCAAAGACTGCTACCCCTTGCCCAGGATTGACCAGCTAGTCGACTCCACTAGCGGCCACACCTTGCTAAGCTTTATGGATGCCTTCTCCGGGTATCATCAGATCAGCTTGCTAGAATCTGACAGAGACAAAGCGGCATTTATCACGGATGTAGGAGTGTATGCCTACAAGGTAATGCCTTTTGGACTCAAGAATGCCGGTGCTACTTATCAAAAGCTGGTAGACAAAATCTTCGAGCACCAAAAAGGCCGCAATGTAGAAGTATACGTCGACGACAGCATTGTAAAGAGCCTCACTAAGGAAGGGTATATTCGGCAGCACCAGATGAAGCTGAGCCCCCAAGAAGTGTGTATTCGGGGTCAGGTCCGTAAAGTTCCTGGGCTTCATGGTGAGCGAACGGGGCATAGACGCCAACCACGACAAGATTAAGGCCATCAGCGACCTCCCGGAGCCTAAGAGCATCCGGGACATCCAGAAGTTAACAGGAAGAATGGCGGCCCTCACTAGGTTCTTCAAGATCCTTAGAGGTAATAAAAAGTTCGAATGAGGGAATGAGTGGAGACAGGCTTTTGAGGGAGTTAAGGAGCACTTCAAGAAGCTACCAACGATAACCCGGCCGTAACTTATGGACAAGTTGCAATTATACGTCTCGTTGTCCGAGAAGACAGTAGCGGCTGTCTTACTGGTAGAGAGGCACGGGCAGCAAAGCCCCATATATTTTATAAGCCATGTCCTATCCGGGGAGGAACAAAGGTATGAATTGTTGGAGAAGATGGCATATGTCGTACTCATCGCGGCAAGAAAGCTGAGACCATACTTCGACTCACATACCGTCCAGGTCCTCACTAATCAGCCTTATGAAAAGGCCCTTCACAAACTCGACATGACCGGTAGGCTGCTAAAATGGGCAATCGAACTATCAGAATTCGACATCGAGTACCGGCCTCGCACCGCCATTAAGGCCCAAGCATTGGCATACTTCATCGTCAAAACAACCTACACGGAAACATCAGAAGCAGCCGGCATCTGGCACATAGCCTTTGACGGCTCAGCTACTCAAGGCGGAGCAGGGGCCGGAGTGGTGATGACATCCCCAGAAGGGGAAGTATTTCAATATGCCGTCCGATTTACTTTCAAGGCATCCAATAATGAGGCAGAATACGAAGCATCCTTGGCCGGACTAATCTGAGCATTGCGGCTGGTGCCAAAAAGATTCTGATGATCACAGACTCCCAGCTGATATCCAGTCAGATCGTAGGCACATATGAAGCACGAGAGCCCTGCAAAATATCTGAGTAAGGTTAAGAGCATGACAGCCGGGTTGTAGAGCTTCGAGGTCCAGCTAGAGCCGAGAGCGGAGAACATGGCAGCAGATGCCCTATCTAAGCTAGTAAGTTCTAGTACCAGCGACAAGAAGCGGAGCGTGATGGTAGAGACACTGGCGGAGAGGAGCATCGACAACCCCTCACCCACCATGAACATCATAAGTTAGAGCACATAATGGTACGACGACATACTGGCTTATAAGCTGGCAGGGACTCTCCCCGAGGATACGATGGCGGCCAAGAAGCTTAAGAGAGACTCACCCTGGTATTGCATCTTCCAGGGTCAGTTGTATAAAAAGGGTTTCTCACTCCCTCTCCTAAGGTGCGTACACTAGTAGAATAATTGCTTATTGCTGCGGTGGTATTGCTGCGGTTTTATCCATACGCAGCAATATATCATGTTAAAAAAAAGGTAAAATATAAAATAAAGATACTGCTGCGGTTTCGACCTAAAACCGCAGCAATATGGTGTCATCAAAAAAATTTCTGAAAAAAGTTGACTATTTGACCAAACATATTGTTGCGGTTCTTGACAAAAACCGCAGCAATATATTACAATAATATTAAAAAATAATATTTTAATATATTGTTGCGGTTCTTGATAAAAACCGCAGCAATATCATTAAAAAATATTTTTAAAAAAAGTATAAAAGACGTGACAAGGATGTCACTTAGGGTTTTATTCTCGCGCCTCTCTCACTCCTTTTCTTCCTCTCACTCTTCAGATCTCACGCCTACTCTTCAGTCTCACTCCACGCTTCTCTCACCCTTCAGATCTCACTCCTTCTCTTTCCTCTCACTGATCTTTCTCTTTCCTCTCACTCCTTCTCTTTCGCGCACTTTCGCCGCTGTAGCGTTGCCTTTCATCAAGACCGCCGGTTGTAGAGGGTTCACTTTCCTCACTATTCAGGTTCGTCGGTGATTTCGTCGTGGTCTTCGCGCAACATCTTCGTTCGTTCGTTCATCGTTCGTTCGTGATTCCGATTCGCGTTCCTCTTTCTCCTCGTTGTTCGTTCACCGTACGTCGCTGATTAGTGGTCTTCGCGCTTCATCGGCTCCGTTCGTTCGAGGACAAGATCCGGTTTACCGGCGCCATGAATAGTTTTTTTTGTTTTTTTTCGTATGTTCAGATCAGTAAATTTTTATTTTAGGATTTTCCTTTTTTTAAAAAAAAATCTGTTATTTGTGTTTAGAGATCTTTTTGTTTAAGATTTTTTTTTATTTTTTTCGTTTTTAAATCAATTTCTTTATTTTTTAATATATTTTTGTTTTTATTATTATTTTTTTAATTAGTCATTAAGTTGTAACTAGTTCTTTTACCTTTATATATTAATGAAATTCATCTCATATATTAATGAGATTCATGTCATTCCATCTTGAATTTGTCTGCAAATTTGGTGGGTTAGTTGTATGGTTTTACCTTTCAAATTTAATTGCGAAAAGCCAAAAAAAAATTTTTTTTACTCTTCCATGACCTATTGCTGCGGTTTCTAGCCAAAACCGCAGCAATACGTTGTACTTTTTTAATAAAAAATAAACGTATTGCTGCGGTTTTGCTCAAAAATCGCAGCAATATAAAGGTCCGGTGATAAACCAACCGGCAAATGATCTGCAACCAATCCTCAACCCAATCCCTTTCGCTCAGTGGGGGATGGACATCATAGGACCTTTCACACCGGCATCCGGGGGAAGGAAGTTCTTAATTGTGGGTATCGATTATTTCTTCACAAAATGGATTGTTCACAAAATGGATTGAGGCGGAGCCAACCGCAGAGATAACGACCAATCAGGTAAAAAAGTTCATCTGGTAGAATGTCATTACCAGGTTCGGGATCCCCATGGGAATTGTCATGGATCACGGCGTCCAGTTCGATTGCCCACAAGGGACTTCCTAAGACCATACGGCATAAAATTCGCCTACTCGTCAATATGCCATCCTTAGAGCAATGGGCAGGCAGAGGTCGCTAACAAGCAGATCCTTAACGCATTGAAAAAGAGACTCGACGATCTGAAAGGCGCCTGGGCAAACACGATTCTGGTTGTATTATGGTCCAATACAACCACAGAAAAAGAAGCTACCGGCGAAACTCCCTTCAGTTTAGCCTTTGGGGCAAAAGCGGTACTGCCGGTCGAAGTAGGTCTGCCCAACTGGCGGATCCTGAACCATGGTCGAGAGTTGAATGAAAAACTACACAAGGAGGATCTGGACCTTCTGCCAGAAGTCACACTAGTAGAAAAAACCTCAAATGCTCCGGTTTTTTAGGCCACAAATGCTCCGTATTTGACGCGTAGCAAACATCGCCCGAGCATTTGAGACTTTTGCAAATGCTCCGGTTTTATCTTAAAAACCGGAGCATTTGATCCCCTAGAAATTTTAAAAAAAAAAATTTTTTTTTGCTTTTTTTATCCTAAATTGATGGACAATCATTTACATGTAGATAAAAGTTTCATTTCTAATATTTTTGTTCATAAATACAAGATATAGTACAAATCTCCACGGTAATGCCGCAAGAAATTGATGATCACTCTATATCTCCCATCCCTGCTTCACCGTGTCAGAACAAGGTATCAAACTCAGACTAAAAGAAAAAAAGCGATATACTAATATCATACAACACCTTGTGGTTGTACTCACGTTATTGAGTCACCTGCACATGAAAGGACCAAAAAGGCTATTTGAAGATAGAATCATAGAACTATAGAAAAGACATCAGCTTCATACACTAAGTTTAAATTATCAAAATCCAGCCTTGTTTCCAGAATTACTAGCATATGATTCTTGAATAAGATTGGCCTCACTCAAATCCACTTAACAACGGACACAAAAGCTACATAGCTAAACATGATCCTTGACACAACATAAACAATTCGTAAGTTGTGGACATTTGGTGCGTAAGCCCTGGATTATGTATATGAAAGTATTACAAGTCGCAGACAACATGTCAAGCATAAAATTGTCATTTAGCATACCTCTAAGACTTCATCAAACTCAACCAGGCTCTTCTTGATGTTAAAGAAATACTTCTCCGCGTTTATTTGCAAAGACGAAGCTTCATCAATGACAGAGAAGTTAGACGAAGTCAGTATAGTGGTTCATGTATAAAGAAAAGAGGAAATGTATTAGCCTGTAATAACCTGTTTAACTATGGTATCTCCTTCAATTGGTATATCCTCGTCATTTTTTATTCTTGATATCAGTTTAACAACCCACTCAGTGTCAAAATTAAACTTCTGAAATATTTCATCCTGAAAGCTGTAAAATCGAACAATAATAAGTTGGCCATCGCAGAACAGGAAAGGGACAAATTCTAAAACAAGGCATCAAACTATCCACAATTAAGCTGCATCTAATCGATCACAATCAACACGGGAAGCCCACCTCTAATTTGGAATAAAAACCTAATTGCACCTAGAGTTCATTGTGCTCTGTAAGTAGTATTAAATTATGTGTCCTACTGTCCTCACAATGTATTCAGCTCTAGAAAGTTGCAGCACAGTGAAAAGCACTTTCACCATCAATATCTGCTATATTGACATCAGCTCCTGCACACAATTTTAGAGTCTTTTTAAAAGCAAACACTGGGATAACACGTACATTGAGCAATAGAAACACGAAACAACAGAGCAAAGAATACATCGTGTGTTAAAATTTCCAGTTAAAACATAAAATGACAATCCCCTCACCCCTTCAGTGTGGATACTATCTCAGTTGGGTTCTACTTTTGGGAAGTCAAGCTGTAAATAAGAAAGCACTGTACCCAAGCCAAAAAGGCAGACAGGAAAAATTACACTAGTATACATCAAAATTTGAAGATAATCCAAGTTCCAATGTATGTTAATTGAAATAGAAATTCTAGTAATACCCTTCTGTGTTCTCATAAACATTATGTATGATACGTGGATAGAAGGTACACAGTAAACAGCTTAGAGAGACTTACATCAAAAACCTGATACATTCAATTGAATGAAGGGAGTTGAGATCAATATCATATTCAATAGAATGCACACATTTTCAAAGAGAGTAACTTTTTTAGAGCGCTGACTGCATTACATACGTCCTATATCTCATGAAATGAAGTTATCAACTAAAAGAATCGTTCATAAACCATCATAAGAAGGGGGAAAGATGGAGGGGGACATTTCATAAAATTCCGCACTAAAAGAAGCATTGACCCTCTAAGCACACAAGCAGAAGAAGATAATATGCCTGCTACACCAGCTTACTAGTTGACAAACAGTATCCATAAAATGATTTACTAATCTAAAAGATATAAGAAAGGAAGGATAAAACTTACTGGTAGTATGCACTTCCATTCATCCAGTTTGCTGAGATTAAGTGTGTACAGATCATCTAGTGTAATTTCACGATCTTTGACCTCCATCCTGCCCCCATACAAGTATAAAGTATCTCTTCCAACAGTCATGCACGCATTGATGCGTCCACAAGGCTTGATAGTCTGAAAATGTGTATCACATTAAAACACAGAACAAAAGCAAAACCCATAAAGTGCAATAGCCAAGCATTCTGTACTGCACACCTCTAAGTTATGCCTGTCAATCTCCAGAGGAACTTGCATCCTGTACTCCCCCGATAGTCTACATGAGTAATTGCAGATCTGCTAAAATAGATGGCGATGATCCCCTCGCAGCCCATTATCTCAAACATATTTTTCATAGCCATGTATCCACCTCCAATACCAGAATAAAAGGTTGTATCGAGAAATACACAAACTGTTCGGGGATTTTATCAACTATCATTGGTGTTCAGGATACCCCAACATGTATGAAAGGATTTATACTTCTTTCGGACCTTTTTTTTTAAATGAAAGAGGCTACAGAATTAGTAATATCCGGATCCTTTTGCAAAATAGAAAGATTTACTAGTCAAAAACCCATTAGTGGATCAACTTATAAATGTGGATTTAATAAAACTTGAGATGGATATTGAGATGGATGTGTGGAAACACCCTGAATTATCCTGAATTTCGTGCGTATATTGAATACCCTTAAATTGAGGTGGCACAGGGTCATTCCACTACTTCCTCATTCATATAACCATGTTCGAAACTAGATTTCTCACCCATGCTATCAGTTTCCAGCCTAAAAAGGTTCACCTAAGCAGGCTTAATATCATTGAAAATTTGTAACAGCCCGCACTTCCGAACTGTTAGCTAATCATACTTAACATTCACTAATCACAATCAATGCTTAATAACCTCGAATTAATAATTACTCGCATCGGAAACATAAACCTTAAAACGATCCTGGACCTGTGGGTCAGGGCCCACAACAAAAATAACTCCAAAACCAAATACAGACTACAGAATACCTTACTACAATTCCCAACACAATATAATACTTAAACACCAAATGAGAACTTAATATTCAACAACTTATATTCCATATCTAACTTCGAATCACTAATATATTTACAATTCAATAATCAACTCTTTACTTTCGATCCATTACGAGCTCCCAATACAAACCTGCAAATTACAGAAGGAAATACAAGACAAAAACAAAACTAAAATGAGCGAAAAACTCAGTAACTTTACTTCAGCCCGTCAAAACGATTTTGGTTCGTAAACATTTCTCATATCAGAAGCAACTTGGTAATGGTTCGGAAATAATTCGTCTTTTAAATATATCGCAGGCATAGCTTAATCACATTACATAAATCGCTGGCAAGTACAGGCTTATAACATAACTTAACATAATATTCGACCTTATCTGGTCTTAACTCATATACGAATCATTTTACTCCACCTGTACCTTGCCCACTCTTCATCTCAGTTTATAAACTAAGCCAGCTAAAACATTTCGAAAACATTTTCCCATTATCATACTCAAATCACATTTCTAGAATACTTTATAGTTTCCGAACAATTCCAATAACATAACAAAAGTATTATTCTTTCATAACCATCAAATATCAATTCACAATTAACTTATAAATATGCATCTATAACCATGGCCATGACTATAACGATACACGAAATCGAAAATAATATCCAACACATATACGGGCATGTAAATACTTTTCGCTGAACATAAAAGTTACCTCAACGATGATCACTTCAAGATAAACCAAAACCAATTATATGCAACCTCCAAGAATCATAACATTGACCTTCATCTTAGCTTGAGTCATATACTTCTCAAAAGCATTCTCCAATAACAATCACCTCAATACAACAATAACAACAATTATCATTCATTCTCAAACTTTCTAAACTCTTCTATAAACTAATACAACCCTTATATGCAAACCATTTCGATTCCTAACCAACTCACATTTTCAATGACACCTCATAATTCTAGTTTCCACTCTAATTTACAGAAGATATATTAAACCACATAATTTACTGAAACCTGATTTCATAAATAACTTAAGAAATACCAATACAGAGAATAATCCTTAATTCAATCCGTTAACTTAAAGAAAAGATACAATCTTTAACTTTACCAAAATAATTGATAGATCTGCAGATTATAGTTTACTAAGTTCTTGAACTATATTATCTTAGTTATTAAACCAATACTAGTTTAAAAACAATTTACTCAAAGTTCATACTTTCAGTTGTTGAAAAAAAAAAACTTAGACCATATCAAATCTTAAATTAAAGAGACAAAAAGTTCATCTTTTACCTTCAATCGAATAAGATTCTGATTTTGGAGATAGGATTATAACCCAATAGCAGCAACAATTGAACAGAGGAGAGAAACGAATTTAAGAACAACCCACACCACCGCACGGCCAACCACGACAGCAGCACCCTAAGACAACGGCGACAACTCGCCGGCAAATAGCACCGAAAATAGTAGCATCGACGGTGCCGAAATTTCGGTCGAACACCGGCGACAACAACACAGACGCTAGGAAAAGAGAGATAACAGAGGAGAGAGAAAATTGAACTTTAAAGAACCAACAACAATAGCGGCAGCACCGCTAGAACAACAACAGCAGCAGCGCGACGACGACGGCAATAAGTCCGGCCGTCATTCGTCGGTGGGGTATCGGCAGGACCCGAGAGAAGGAGAGAGAGAATTGGGGTTTTTTTTTTGGGGTTTTGAGTTCTCACCGGGAGAGAGAAAATAGTTTGGGGTTAGGGCTTCCTTTATTGATTGAAGGAAATTGAGAATTTTGACAACAAGGAGAAAGGTGGCACTCTCCCACATATGCCAGGAAAAAATTTTGATTTTCCTTTCTTTAAAAAAAAATCTGGAATTTGATTATCAAATTTCCAAAACATTTCAAATTCCAAAAATTTCCACAACACAACTAAGAATATAATAATATAATTATCAAATGATCTCTTATTGATATAAAACTTAGTTAAATTAATAAACACAATTACTTAATTTAAAACAAGCTTAAAAATACGGCTGTTACAAAATTCGTACACTTGACAACAAAAATTAGTCTCACACTACTTTGTCTCTCATGATTTAAAATGATTATGAAATTCATGATTCCAAACCGTCAAAGATTCTAAAGTACCATTACAGCAAAATCTCTAACCTGTACCAAATGATAAAATCATTAATTTTATAATCGCAAATTAGCCCAGATGAACTGGAACACTAAACTATTGATAACTGTAAAAACAATAGAATCTACAAGAAGAACAAGCTATGAACAAAAATCATCATTTTACTGCCTAGTAGCAACCATGTTATTAGCCAATGCATCTTGTCATGCATACTTTGTTTGTTGTTGATGTTATTTCACGAAGTCTATGCAATTTGATTTAGCAGTAAGAAAAATGATGTGGAAACTTACGTGATACAGAAAAGGTCAAATGGCCGGTAATGGTTATCATGATGTCCACCAAGACATTGATTCCTTCGAGTCTGAGCTTGCTGCCAAGTTGGATGAGTTCATCCGTTTTGACTGGGCCCAGGATCACGGTGAAGGCCAACAGTCCTTCGAATATGATGAGGCCCGCTCTAACGAATCTAACGGGTGTAGGTTGGCTGTGACGGGAACCTCCATATGAGATTGATGAAAACCCTCAACCTGCAAGTGTGTCTGATGAAATTCAAAACTAAAGGAAATCAAAATTTGTAATTTAAAAGTAGAAGGACGTGAAATTAGTGCAAATGCAAGACATGTATCAGTTACACAAACACTAAATATTCTAATTTTTCTCATGCTTACAATATTTACAGCAAGATTAGGGCAAAAAATATGTATAAGTGGTTGCAGAAAAAACCTGGAAATTTGATGAGAACGTCGCCGGCGTTCGAGAGAGGCAACGGCTACTCGAGGGCGGCAACAATGGTCGATGACGCGAACAAACCTTATAGAATAAAGAAAACCCTAAAATAATCCCTAAATCCAGAAAACCAAAAAAAAACCTAAAATACAACAATAAAACTAATATACAGCAATAAAAATTGGAAGAAATTACCTGGACATGCATTCGGAGAAGCAGATCGAGAGTAAGTGAAGAGGCGAAGAGAGAGAAAGAGAAGCAGATCGAGAGTTAAGGGAAAGAGAGAGAGAACAGAGATTACAGGGGAAATAGTTGTAGAGTTTGCGTTTCAACTTTCAAGTATTAAATTCCTTTCACCAAAAAAAGTATTAGATTAGTCAAATGCTCGGGTTATTTTTAAAAACCCGAGCATTTGTGAATTTTTCTTTTTAATTTTCCAAAAACTTGTCAAATGCTCGGGTTGTTAAAACAACCCAGGCATTTGTAAAGTAGCAAAAGAGGTTTTTTCCACTAGTGTCAGGCTAGTTGCTGAACTCAAGTCGGCCGCATATAAAGACCGGATTAGCAAGGCCTAAAACAAGCGAGTACGAAGTCGGCCAATTTTGAAGGGAGATATCGTACTCAGGCGTATAATAGCAATCGGGAAAGTGCATGTAGACGGAAAACTCACAGCCAATTGGGAGGGCCCCTACTTGGTGAAAGAGGAGATCGTTCCCAGATCATATCGGCTCGAAGACATGTCGGGCAAGCTGCTGAAAAACAGTTGGAACGCTAGTGTCCTCAAGAAATACTATGTATAGTTAAGACTAGATAATAATCAGGCATTGTTGCCAGTACGATTTACTTATTATTAGAATTCTTTCTTACATTGTTATAGACAACAAATCCGGTGCAACCGGGAATAGCTGTTTCCTACAGACATCAAGTTTCCTAGCTGCCCAAGCCAAACCGGTCAATGACCTTCGTAGATCTGCCGGAGAAAATAAAAAGTTAACCAGTCAATGACCTTAGTGGATCTGCTCAGTTAATTAAATGGCGTAACCGGTCAATGACCATCTTGGATCTGTCAGATAAAATAAATAGTTAACCAGTCAATGACCTTAGTGGATCTGTTGAGTTAATTAAATTGCCTAACTGGTCAATGACCTTCGTGGATCTGCCGAATAAAATAAAATTTAACCAGTCAATGACCCTAGTGGGTCTGCTGAGTTAATCAAGTACCAAACCGATCAATGACCCTCGTGGATCTGCCGGATAAAATAAATATACGCTAACAATTCACCAGTCAATGACCTTAATGAATCTGCTGAGCTAATTAGAGGGCATAGCCGGTCAATGACTTTAGAGGATCTGCCGGACTATTTCTTTTAATAAACATCAAATTGAGACGACACTAAAGTTGGGCAACATAAGGTATTTTCATTAATTTCATGAAGAATTACAGCCCTAACAAACTAAGCGATCCGCCACAGGCGGCAAAACCGCAAAAGCAAAAAGAAAGAAAACAAAAAACGAGAAGAAAAGCTAACGGCCTATTCCTTGGGCTCCTCGTACAGGATCGTCAACCACAATCACTGGCTCTTCAATAGTGTTGACTGTGGTGTCAGCCTCCTGAACCTGGGCATCTTCGAATTCAAACCGAGGGTCGGCATTGGCTATGTCGGCCTCAGTGACCCCAAAGTCAAGGATCTCGCCCTCGACCAAGAGCTCGAAGTCCCGGCGGCTATGAGCCTCTTCCACTTGGTACCAATCCAGGTCGGGAAGAGCATGCTAGTACACCTCATCGCCGCTGCCCAACCGCCGTTGTACCGATTGGCCAGACGAGATACGAAGTCCATAAACTTTTGGTATTCCCCAACGGCCTCGTTTTCCCGGTACTTAGCATCAGCAATTTGCTCTTCCTGAGGAGGCGAATCTCGTCATCCTTGTTTGCCAATACCAAGGAATGATCGGCTAAGGCCTTGGTCAAGGTTTCGTCGGCCTTCTTCTCGGCATCCTGAGCGGCCTTCACCTCATCCAGAGCTACCTTCAACTCCTGCTCCTTTACGGCCATTTGGCCCTTCAAAGTCTTATGGGCCTCCAGTTCGTTAAAGTAGGAGGTCTGAAAATACCGGTAAAGGTCACAGAGCTCCTTCCGGATTGGGCCGCCTTCAAAGAGCAACAAGGAAACCGTTAGTACAAATAAAAAAGGAGCAAAAGCCGACATTTAACTTGTACACATACTGCATACTTACCACAGCCAAATTGCGCGCATGCACAGCAGCCACTGTTTGGACTTCGTCCACCGAAATGTCATACTTAAGGTGCATGGGCTTTAGAATACGGTAACCAAGGTTACCGCCCTCCAGTGGGCGGTCTAGCAGCAAGGACTCATCGTCAAGAACGTTGAGCTTGTGCTGAAAGAGCTCATCGTCCTTCACAGGAGACCGACACCATCGCTTTTTTAGCACCTCCGGAACTGCAAGCTTAGAATGCTCCAGGAAGCCAACCTTGCGAGGCCGGGCAAAGTGCTCTAACCCAGGCACCATCTCGGGCAAAGTAAGCTGCTTGTCAATAATGGGACGCAATGAAGAGGTGCCGACCTCCTCAACACGGCCCTTCATCAGGCCTTTGGGATCCTGCACCCCCTTCTCGGCTGCAACTTTAGCCGGCGCTTTCTTCGCCTCTTTAGGCTCCCTCGCATCCCGAACGAGGTCTCAGTCTTCCTCTTCTGAGGAAGGAGCGTAGATTTGCGCAGGCCAAGGGGCATGACATCCCTCGCCTCCTCTTCCGGGCTCGAGTTCCTACCGGGCCCGCTCCCTTGCATGCCTCCCCGGCCTCCCACGCTAGAGGGGATGGAGGTGAAACGACAAGCAGGTTTGGGCGGCATATTACTGATGGGTTGATTATTTAGGTCTACGTGCAACGCCTCGCGGATCAAGTGTTCCCAGCCTGCAAAAAAGAAAATATAATGCATGTCAAACAATCAGCGAAAGAAAGTATTATAGCAAATAAGGCGCACAACGGCTTAACAAAAACAATATCAACCCACCATGCGGCTCAGTATTGCAGAAGCCTAAGGCGGACAGGGCCGGATTACTAAAAACATAGGTGGCAAGAGGCAGCCATATGCTCGGAACCGGTATGTTTTTGATACCTCTCAGAGCCGGAATCGACGAGGCCCCGAAGAAGTGGAAGGCCTCTCTTTCCCGGTACATTAAACTACGATCGGGTATGTGTTCCATTCGGGAACGTGGCTTGGTCCACTGACGACGCAGGAGAAAATCGGCCGGGACATGTACCCAGAAAAACCTCTTTCTCCAGTGTTTGAGAGATCTGAGTTTCGGGTACACCGTCAGCTTACCCGCCTTCGTATATAGGGACATCCAACCGCCACGCCCTCAAGTTCATCAGCTCGGGATCTCCTTTTCTTCCAGGCTCCCTTCCCCTTAGCGGATCCGTCTTCCTTGATCCAATGAAGCTTCTGAAACAAATTGAGGGTCTCCGAAAACCCCTTGTAGCGAACAACCCAGGCATAGGCCATAAAATTTCGCCACCCTAGTGGCATAAGATGTTCCAAGCATATGCTCTAAGCTTGGAATACTTTTACAAAGAAGGGGTCCAAGGGAAAACGAAGTACAAAATCTAAGCATATATTTTCGACTTTTACAAATTGTAAAAACTAAATCATAGGTTTTGGAACACTTCCTTATATACAACATTAATCGTGATATTATATGATTTGACCCGTGCATAATGCACGAGATATATTTTGTTTGATTAGTTTGTTTCTAGGATATAATAGATAATTATAAAACTAAATATATAATTAGTTTGTAGATTGAAGAAATTTTTTATAGATAGTATTCCTTAAAATTTCTTATATAATTTAATATGAAATATGATAGTTTTCTTTTGATTTTTAGCATTATTATGTGGACCATGATCAGATTCAAAACACACCAAATATATGTATACTAGACCTTATTGCTTTATTTGTGACAAAAATATTTGAATGCTTAAGGTGATCGATTGAACGTTAAAATGATCGATTGAATGTTAAAATGATTGATATCTTGGGAATGATTAAGTGACTAACTCATCCTCTCTCCCAGGAAAAAAAGGCACTACTTATTATAAATAAATAAATGAATGATTAATTAAATCAGAAGTCACAACTCTACCATCACTCATTTAACTCTACCCTCACTCTTATCTAGCAAAAATGATGAATAACATTAACATAATGTAATAGGAGTACTTAACTTTGCAGTTGCATATGCTGATGTGTACAACTCATGTACCTAAATAACATAAAATGTAATAGATACATTTAGTTGTCCTGACTTTGGATTATTCTCGGTATTAGCGTTATAAATTTACCAGAAAACATACTTTGTCTATTCTATAGAATGTTACCACTTTCTCTCGCTTCAATGAAGTTCATGAAATAATTTCTCACCTGATTTCAATCAATCCCACCATCTTAAATCTTCCAGATTATTCACTGAACAAAATCTTTGCTTAATTTCTAATCCACCGGAGTTTTGCCACAAATGCTCCGAAAACGGTTGGTTGTTAAGGCGTTGCATGTTCTTTTTCTCCCTCCTCCACTATATTTGTCGCTGCTGCAAGCCAGCGCTCCGTTGAGCTGTTGTGATTGTTGTTCTAGTTAATATGCTGCCTTTTGTCTCGTGTGTATGTGTTGTGTTTGTCAGCTCCTTAATGCTTTGTTTTTTTTAATGTATGAAATCATGGTAATTATCTTCTCTTAACTTACGATAAAATCTTCAATTCCTTAAATACACTTGTATGGGGGCTGACTAAGTTCCATACCGGTCCACCTAGACCAATAAGTATCGCCATGGTCAGCATGCTTACTACAAAACCGTTGACTTTGTCATACCGATTTCACTATGATACCCAGACGGTATCCCTCACCGGGCCATTACTCATGGGCCTGGGCTTGATCCAGTTTCTATCTACAGGCGCCTACGAGCCTAAGGATAAAACTTCAATAAAGGCTAAAAGTATATCCTAAAGGAATATACTTGCGTCCAACTAACCAATAGGAGTAGAGTCCTACTTGAACAAGGACTCTTGCCGGCTCCTATAAATACCCCGTTGATCTTAGTCATAAGGTACGTTCACAATCACAATCATATTCTACTTGAGAGCTACCGGTTTACCCATCACTAACTTAGGCATCGGAGGGGCGTTTCTCGGATCAACCCTCGAGGCTAGTTTACGTGTTCTCTCTTGCAGGAAATCGAACCGGCTTATATACAAAGGACATACCGGTTCACACCCTAATACTTATTCCATACCATAACAACACTAATTTAGGCGTAACTTGGGGCTGAGATTTTATAATGTGATTGCATTACCTGTTTTATTGTTGATTAACAATATTATAACCATGCTAATGTGTGAATTTAGGCCATAATAAATTTGTCACACACTTGCCGACTTGGCTAGTGGTGTCAAAATAGGTTCTCAAACAGGTTCTGGGTATACCCAGGGCAAACCAGGTCAGACCCGGACAGATCAGGATTCTGTCAGTCAATGTCCAAGGTCATGATTGGTCAAGTTTTTGTTCAACTGGGTCAATCACATTTGAATCATGAGATTGCCGGGTGCCGAGCAGGTCTGAACATTCCATTTACAAGTCGATCCATTATCGGGTATGATCGCTAGTGGATACTTTTTAACCGGGTCTGTGCAAGTCATATTTGGGTTTCATCTATGCCTGGGTAGAGTCAAGTGTACTCGGGTTGAATCACTAGTGACCTTAGTTTGATTATTGTGAAGCATCAGGTCCATTTTCTATTGAACCTTAATTCAACTTCAGTTGACTCCTTGTCGGGTCATTTTGATTTTGTAATGAATTTTGTAAACGAATCATATTATTAAAAGCATTAAGATCAACATATATATACATATGTAAGTGTGCGACAAATATATGGATGATAACAAAAAACTAATAAAACACTAATTCTTTATCGTGATGTTTAGTGTATTCTCTTAGTCAACTCTTATTTCGACTAATCAATTGTGTATAACCGCTCTAATGAGTAAAGGAATAGAATGACTCTTCAAATGTTCTAATATTATGTATAATAACCAACTAACAATAATAACAATATAAATACTAATAGTAATAGTAGCGACAATGCTAATAATAGCAATAACAATAACAAACATAACACGGTATATATGTGTTATGTTGTGACTATATATGATAAAGTATTAACAAACTATTTTATCAATATGTTTAATCATTTTAGTAGTACACTGGTATTAATATAATATAAAACCATTGTAATATTATATTGATTATAAATTAGTACACGACTCTTAATATGTTATGATATTATAACAGATGACAATCATATATTTATAACAATGGTTCATATGAGGCATAACCGCCTAAGTAATTATAACGAGAGTTAATATGTTGTACAATAATAACAATAATTATAACAATAGTTTATATAAGTGATGGTAAACATAACAATCATAAGTCAATAAGTTAACAAGTACTTAATAGTTAGTAACGTGTTAGCAACCATAAGTTAACTTAGCATTTAGTCAGTTACTCACTTAGAATTATACCAACTCAGTAACTCACTAACTTGTTCCACTATAATTGAAAGAAGTTGTTACTAGATAATATTAACGAATGTATCAATATAGATTATAAGCTAATTCAAGAACAATACAATATTTTATCTAATAGTCTTCATATGAAATGCATTTCGAAACTAAAAATATGTAATTGGATTGAAACAAGTTGTTATTGGACGAGATCAATAAATGTATCATTGTAAGTCGATAATCTATGTCAATGTAACACTACATATAAGTTTACTTAAGTAAATATAATTATACTATTACTTAATTGAGTAATAGACTGATAGTTGTATAAGCAACGCTATAAAGAGTCTAATTAAAATTTAGAAACTCAATTCATAAATCTAATTAAATAATACTTAACACTAATCATAATAATTTTGATAAAAATAACCAAAATTTCAAATTAATAAAATAATTGACTATTTATTAAAGTTAGAAGTTACTAAACCAAAACAAGAATTAGTAAGATTATAAAAAATATAAAATTGTCAATCATGTGATAAGTCATCAATCCATGTGCTAGATAATTCTCTTTTCCTATTGGCCAAAGATTAATGTCATGGATCATGAATTAGAACCCTTGATTTGAGAAGGATCAAAATCTAACCATCAATCTCTCAAAGACTCAAACCCATCTCCCATTTCTGATTTCCCTTCACTCTTCCATCTCTCATTTCTAAAACCTAATCCCCATGCCTCTCTCATCAAACCACCTTCTATTCCTTTTGTCATTCTCTCTCCTTAGCCTACCACCCCCTCAACCACCCATTCCTCTCTCGTCACACTCTCAACCACCCCACGGCACTAACCCTCCCACTCCATCCTTCGTCGATCTTCGCTCGTCGTCGTCGGTATTCGCTCGTCGTCATCGGTATTTTGCTCGTTGTTGTCGGTATTTGGCTCGTCGTTGTCGTTTGTATTCGCTCGTCGTCGTCGGTATTCGCTCGTCGTCCTCGGTATTCGCTCGTCGTCGTCGGTCTTCGCTTGTTGTCGTCGATCTTCGTTCTTCGTCGTAATTGTAAACTTTTTTTTCGTCACCTCCTCACCACCGCCAACATCAATTTGCTTCTCTTCTCAAATACCGTCCCTCGATTCCGGCCAGATTTAGTTTTCTTTCAAGATTTTTTTTCATTTTTTAGTTTAATTTGTTAATTTTTGTGCTGATTAATTTTGTTTTTGTGTAATATTGTTCAATTTCGTCCTAGATTTATTGACTTTTGTGTAATTTTATATAATTCCACATTTATTTTTTGTGTGATTTTTATGTAATTTCACTAAATCTTGATTTTTTGTATAATTTATTATAATTGCAGATTTTTTATAAGCTCATATGTTGTTGTCTAGTATAGTGTTATGAGAATTTGAGATATTATAACTCTTAAATTAAATGTTATTTATTCAATTAATTATTAAATGTAAGAAAATTTATAAATTTATAAATTTATATATTTAAATGATTTTATAGATATAAAAAAATAATTGAATTTTAGTAACATTTGGTTGAGTATGGTCGGGTTCGAATTTGAATGCAAGTCTGTCTGGTCAGGTCAGCATATAATTTTGTCAGGTGCCGCTCAGGTCTAGGTAATCCTACGTCAGGTTTCGGTCAGGTCTGGGGACTAACCCTCACAGGTCGAACCATGTTCAAGTCAAGTCAGAATTAGGTTGACCCAGCGGTCAGTTCTGTTTCTGACACCACTAGACTTGGCAAAAAAGTATGTAATTGTATTGCATTGCCAATTATGAATGAAACAAATGATTTCATTCTATGTATATCTAGTCCGTGATTTTAGCACATAAGCACACAATTAATTGCACTTTTTCAATTTAGTTGATTTAGGCTAGAAATCATGGAATATAAAAAATATTACGTTGATTTAACTTAAATTAGGCAATGATTTTTTGGGAGTAACCGATTTTGGTAATTGAATTGGATCATTTAAATGTTAAATGCTTGATTTAAGTAATTGATTGCTATCTATATTACTAACACAAACAATTTTTTCTAATTGATTTGTTTCCTTACATGTTACATGCTTGATTGAAGTAATTGATTGATTTCTATATTATTAACATAACCGAATTTTTTAAAATTGATTTGATTCCTTAAATGTTAAATGCTTGATTGAAGTAATTGATTGATTTCCATATATGACCCGTGCAGAATTGTACACATGGACACCCTATGTGATAACTTTGATTTGGTTGTGCTCTACATTTGCTTGGTGAATATGAGCTTGCTACGTAGGATTTAGGATTCTGCTTTAGATATGATGATGAGTGTTAGTTGATGATTAGCAGCTGGAGATTTATGAAACTTTAAAGGTAGGAGTGTGTAGGAGGGATTTGTGAGCTAGTATTGGAGGTTTGCCCTGTTTTATGAGTGTTGGGCCATGGTTATGAGTTAGTTAGTTAGTTGGGAGTTTTGTGAGTCGAGTGATTTTTTAGGATGTGAGTGGTGTGCTTTGGTTTCGTCGAGTGATCCTCCATTATTTCGTGAGATGGTTCTATTATATATGGTAGGTAGGTTTAGGTAGTTGTATTGTAATTAGGTTTCCTCAAGTTAGTAGGTCTCTAAAAGATATTAGAAAATAGTTAGTAGGTTTCTAAAAGATTTTTATTATAAAAGATTTTTATCAAAATAGTTAGATAAAAAATATATTTTAAAACAGTTTGGGAAAAGATTATTTTTGTAAAAGATATTTTATTAATAAAACTAATCAATATAATTGATTAATTCTATTAATTAAATCAGGCTAGAAAAGAGGTTTCATAAAATTGGCCTTTCCTAAAACTATTTTTAAAAGCTTTTTCAACATCCAGAAAGCATAAAAGTTACCTAGAATTTAAAAGTCGATACATAATCAGTTCCTATAACTACAACAATTTTACCATATATATCTAGTTATCGTTAACTATAGTTCTAAGCAAAAGTTGTTGTAACTCTAATTAATACTTTGCATAAATGTAATTAGTAACTTTAAACAAGACTTGTTGTAACTCTAAAGAAGACGTGTTGTAACTTTTAAGTAGTATCCCTATAACTCTAAACAAGCATTGATATGACTCGTAACTACTACTGCCAACAACTAACTCTATACAAATATTGCCAAAATCTAATTAGTACTTCCTATAACTCTAAACAAGCATTGATATGTTTTTATAATTCTAATTAGTACTTCTTATAACTCTTAACAATTATTAATGTAATTCTTAACTACTACTTCCTACAACTCTAAACAACTAGTTCTCTTGTTAAAAAGTGTTGCCATGTGTCAGCATTATTGTAAGAATTATTTCATATAACTCTAACTACTCATTCGTATAACTCTAAAGAAGTGTTGCCATAATTGTAATTAATATCAAAGGAAAATAAGTTAGTATTATGATACCTTTAATTAGAAGTACATAACAAGTAATGCCATAACTATAATTAGTAATTCTTATGATTAGTCAAATACTCTTGTAACTCTAATTAGTAATTCATATAACTCTAATTAGAACGTACATAACAAGAAATGACATAACTATAATTACATCTCTTATGACATGTCAAATACTCCTATAACTTTAATTAGTAATTCCTATAACTCTTATCAAATACTCCTATAACTCTTCTAATTAGAATGTACATAACAAGTAATGTTATAACTATAATTATAACTCTTACGACTACTCAAATACCCCTATAAATCTAATTAGTAATGTCTATAACTCTGAACAAGTGTTGGCATAACCCTAATGACTATTTCTTATAACTCTAAAGAAGTGATTGTACAATTCCTAAACTGTAATAATTATTTCATATAACTCTAACTACTAGTTCGTATAACTCTAAAGAAGTGTTGCCATAATTGTAATTAGTATCAAAGGAAATAAGTTAGTATTACGATATAACTCTGATCAAGAGTGTATATAACTCTAATTATTACTTTATATAACTCTAAACAAGTCGTATAATAAGAACATTAATAAACTTCCCAAGAGCTCATTCACATGTGTTAAACACAGTTGAATCAAAGTATTGTCAAAATTATATCATATAATGGTTTTCGATCTTATAGTATAGTTTTAGAATATATAAGAACAAAAATTTTTTTACTGCAGTTCTTTCAGTTATATTATTTTTCAAGAAGATATAAGGATGGAATACTAGGACTGTAATACACAATTGTCATGGCAATATACTCGCATGTTCTAAATTTCCTCATAGTTACATTCTCCCAACTTCAAAACTTCAAAATTATATCATAATTTCACGAAAAGGCAAAAAACAGAAATAAAAAATACAAATCCAATGTAAGTTAAGTTGTTGCCTGAAATTTTCAAGCCAAATTTGATTAAATTTTCGCAACTTCAAAATTTCAGATTTGTTCTCCTTATACTGTAAACAAATTTCAAAAAAGAGAGAAGCATACAAATTCAAGAAA
Organism: Beta vulgaris subsp. vulgaris; assembly: GCF_026745355.1. Classification (NCBI taxonomy): domain Eukaryota; kingdom Viridiplantae; phylum Streptophyta; class Magnoliopsida; order Caryophyllales; family Amaranthaceae; genus Beta; species Beta vulgaris. The sequence continues at coordinate 25,887,585 of NC_079210.1, read as the reverse complement.
ATAAACTAACCTTCACGCGATGGGGTAATGGATTCCATGAAATTTCTTGATAAAAGGAGATGACAGGAGAGACCTGCAGTAGGAGATAAGTGCTTTAAGTTGATCTTGAATGTACGACGTTTTTGGAAGAATGAGAAGAGAGGAGAGAGAAAATTAGGTTTTGCATGGAAAGGATGAAAAAAAGGTAATTTAAGCTTAACATTAGTTTTTAAATCTTGGCTATTGATAGTATCTAATCTGAGGGCAGTAATTCTTTCTCATTTCTCACCTAATTTCCTTTCTCACATGATCTTACCTATATATATATATATATATATATATATATATATTATATATATATAATATTATATATATATATATATATATATATATATATATATATGAAGATGTATGTGTAAGTTTAAGTATTATTGCTGTTGTTGTTGGATTATGATGTATATACTGTGTTTATGAAGGCTTATGAAATCTATGTTTTAGAAACCATTTTATGAGACTTGGTTTTATTTTGAGAATTTTGATGTTATTATACTTTTGATGAGAAGAGAGAAGTTTATATAATGAATTTAACTATTCGGATTGGGATCCCAGTTTTTCTGTAGATTTGGGGTATAAGACCATTTGAGAATTCATATTGATATTTTGATTTGACAAATTATTTGGATGGATTTATGATTTTGTTATTTTGAGGTGTAAGTATCCGGTGGGATAGATATAATCCTCGATGAAAAATATGTCAACCACCTAGGTTGCGATCTAGGGATTTACCTGGTAAAATTGTTGTCGTATGAGAGGTCGGGAGGTACTGAGCTGGATACTACCCCGTATCAGGAGTTTGGTGATTCTTAGACACATGCAGTATGGATCATAAACCCATAGGCTATTTGCAGGTTGCGATTTGGCAAACCTTAGGAAGTGGGTGGTTAGCGATCCACTAACTTTCTGCTCTTTCTCAAAACATGTTATATTATACTTTATTTGGTGTTTAATATATTTTTGAGTAATTAATATTTGATTGGTTGATTATTCTCTCTTTGTTCAGGTAACTTATGTTCTATTAGTTGGTTTTTTATGGGTAAGATTAATTAGAATCGTCATTAACTTGTTAGTGTATTCATGCTGCAATGATGTGTTGATTTATTGACTATTAAATCTTACTTCTAATGCAATCTTGATTTTATTTGTTATGGGAGAACGATTAGTTACTCCTTAATGATTGTGGATTATTTGTTGCCTTATATACTTTTGCTAATGAAGTTGAAAGCTAGATTGATCACAATTTGGGCTCAGGATGTGAGGATACGAAATTTGTCTAAGTTTCTTATTTTTGTTTTAGTGGATGACACGAAGTCTTTTAGCTTCATATGTTAAGTAGGTTGGAAGGATTTTGCGGTTGTGTTTGTTGCGATGAGTTTTGACATTTAATTTACTATGTTTGGGTTTTGTGGAGGTTTCTTTTACTTCTTCGGATGTTTTGAATTTTTGTGACCTTGGTTATATTTCTTTTTATTAGAATGATGCCTGTGTTTTATTTAACCTTTTAGAGTGACATATTCGTCTCGGCAATATTGTCGCTATCTGTTATTTATTGTTTATAGTTGTTTATTCTTTGATTTTAATTCCGCATAAGGACAAAGTGTTACACCTTCAACTGTCCTCTTTTCGACTTCCCCATTGCGCTTCACTTCTTAGATACCAGTTTTATCTAGTCTTGCTCTTCCATCTTAAAAAAAGCATCTATATTCAGTTTCATTATCTTAGTTATAGTTCTCTTGATAGATTTCATCTCTAATTTTCCATTGCTATTGCTGCTAATGCCCTCGCAAAATGTCTAGGAACCAAGGGCTATAGATGCTCATAAGTTCGGGCTAATGACAAGCTTGTGAGAAGGTAGATTTGGTTGGGTTGTGGAGGCGAGTGATGAAGGCACGGGAGACAGGGGTTGTTGCTGGGGTGGATCGAGGTGGTGGTGAATGCCGGTGGGGAATAAAAAGGGGTGGCAGGGGAGGGGAGCAAGGAGGGTTGGCAAGGGATGAATGAGGGAGAAAATCATACGAGTAGGAAGAGATAAAATAAAATAAGAGAAGGTATTGTGTCAGACTCGTCTGACACAATACAACTGGTCGGACCACTTCAGTTAGAAGCACTTGGGATTCAGTTGGTCTTCATTTTTTCCAATTAGTTTCTAATTTTTTTCAGTTAGTCTTCATTTTTTTCAGTTAGAGTATGGTGATGGAACATTAATTATATTAACTTAAAAAGATATTGCTATTAACTGAAAAGTCAGGTACCTAACTTGCAAATATCATACTTCACTTATAAAGAGCATGGTCAGAGGGATTGTAGATAGTAATCTGCTATATTCTATGAAACAGGTGAATTGCTCCATTAACAAAATGTCCAGAAACTAATATGGATGTCTTCTAAGTTCAGTTACTTATCTTATTGTTTCATTTACGTGTTTTATTCTAACTGATAATAAAACTCAAGTAAATGAAATAAAATAAGTTTTAAATGAAAGCAACTTACTTCTAAATGAAAGCAACTTACCACTAAATGAAAGTAAGTTACCTCTAAATGAAAGTAAGTTACCTCTAAATGAAAGTAACTTACCTCTAAATGAAAGTAACTTACGTTTAAATGAAAGTAAGTTACCTCTAAATGAAAGTAAGTTGCCTTTAAATGAAAGTAACTTACCTCTAAATATTTCTGAAAAAAGGCTTTCACATAAATCATCTAAAAAAACCCCTCAATAATTACGATCAAGATGATGATAATGAGATGTTGCTCGAAGGTATCGGTGATAGGGACGATTTGGTCTTTGGATGTAATTATGATATTAATCTCCTACATGATGATAATGAGTATTACATAACATCATTCAAGGATTACCCTGAAGAAATTTTACATGATATTGATGCTCCATGTCATGATGATGATGATGAGAAAGACATAAGTTTTGGAGATAACAAAGAAACCTCTTTTGGATGTGGAAGACAAAGAAGTAACAAAATTGATGACGAAGGTTATGATGATGATGATGTCGATGATGTTAATGATGTAAAAGGTACAATTGCAGGAGACAACAATAGCTTGATGTTGATGAACACTACTGCAGAGTTGAAGAAGAGAAGAGGAGGAAGAGGGAGGAATTTTATTATTGGATTGGGCTCGTCTGACCATAAGTCATAACTTATGGTCAGACGATCTGACCCAATACTTTTGCATAAAATAAATACAAAATTTTATCGGTAATATAAGTCATCAGTCAAGTGAGACTATTTTCTGTAAAACATACTTTAAAATTGGGAACAGTGAGAAATAATTAAAACTTAAGACTGAAAATAGTCAAAGCTATAATTGAGACGGTTCCGGGTTCCGTCAAATTTTCCTTTATCTTATATTTTCGTTCTTTTGAACAATCCATCCTGTATCCTCGGTCTAGGGTTTAAGAACCAGAGTTCCCCACTTTAGGGTTTAATCACTCTCTCGTTCCTGCAATCTTGTTCAAGCAGAATGAGGGTCAAAGTGATTTCGCGTCCAACAGACGAATTTACTCGTGAACGTAGTCAAGATCTCCAGGTTAAAATTTACTCTTTCCCAAATTTTCATTTTTTCAGCTCAAAATCATAAATTTGTATTCTTAATTTTTGATCTATCTCCTATCTTTTGGGAAAATAAAATTAGAGAGTATTTCGGAACTATGATCCCAATTTGAGACCTCAGGAGAAGGCGGTGGAATATGTTCGAGCTCTTAACGCAGCTAAATTAGACAAGGTATCATTATTTACTTCATTCTATAGAGAAAATTATATTCTTAGTATGAGAGTGTTAATTTGTTATAATTACTGCAAAAAGAGTTGATAATTTTTGTTGTGGGAATTCGTTCAGATTTTTGCAAGACCGTTTGTTGGGGCAATGGATGGACATATAGATGCTATTTCATGTATGGCTAAGAATCCAAGTTATTTGAAAGGAGTATTTTCGGGCTCGATGGACGGAGGTACTAAGTTCGCCCCCTTTTTGTCTCAGTTTCGTATTGGAGTTAATCTTTCTCTAATTCCCAACTTCACTATTATTGCCATTGTGAAATTATGAGTTGGTTTATATTTAATTGTATGAGATTTGTTCTTTTGCAACTGAAGTTGTGATCATTTTTTTCCCTCCCTTTGCGCAGATATCCGTCTGTGGGATATAGCCTCCAGGTAAATTATGCAACTTTGAACTTGCTGAGATAGGTGTATTGATTTTAATTATGCTTATTTTTTTTTAATTTTGAAAATTCTTCTGAATATTATCTGGAATTTCTCATGAGATTTTAATTATGCTTAGTTTTTTTTGTTTTTAATTTTGAAAATTGTTCTGAATTTTATCTGGAATTTCTCATGATACCTTTAATCATCATGTCATGGACCCAAGACCACTGGCCGAACCTGGATTTTAAAGTAGGTGTCTCAGTATTATAATGGTATATGGAAAGAAATTGCATGAATTATTACTTTCATGGAACATATGTTATTTGAGAATTGATGTGTCATAGAAATTCAAAATCACATCTTATGGCAACGGAAGATATTACGTATGAATATATAACCAGTCTTACATTATTGAGTTACGAAAATTCTAAAGTTATAAGCATATTTTGAAAATTAAGATAAAAAATCCAAGCATAAAAATATTCACTGACAGATTTTGTTTGCTATTAAATCAAACTAATGAAAAAGGAATAAATTCAATTCTAGTGAAGTAAATAAAACATCATTTGTCATACTCTATCAAGGCGTGTTGGTTGTATAGAGCAACTTTACAATGTATCCATAAATTGCTCATTCGTTGTTAGCCCTACCCATCCAAAAATAAGAAAAAAGTAACCAATGAGGCAAACAAGTGGGCATTGAGGGAGTACAATCTAAATTGTCTCTTGATTGATCCATCTTATATGATTGATTGACTGTATCCACCTATGTTACTCCGGCACTCTCTTCTACCTTGAGTGTCGCATGTCGACTCGACACTCAACACGATGCGCGACATGGCTGGATATAGGTGTCGATACGCGTATCGGAAAAGCGTCCCTTTTCGAACACCCATTTAGCAAAAGTGAGAAAGAAACGAAGGGAGAAAAGGGGAACAATTACCTAATTCATTGCACTTCCAATCAAATTTTGAAATTTAGGGTTTATATGTAAACCCTAGATATGCTAATTGATGTACAAAATCTCTTGATACTATGTTGGGGTTTTTGCTCGGGAGATTGAGCCGCACCCAATGATGTGATTTCCTCCATTAGACACAGGCACACAGCCATGGATTACCTTCAGTTTCTTCTCCGGCAACGGTGGAGAGATGAAAACTCTTCGCAGCTTTGTCAAATACTACGTACACTATTATGTTTAATGATGTCAAATTATTTGGTACAGCTGTACAGATGTCAAATAAAATTATTTAATAATGTTTAAAAGGTGTGGTGTTAATGTGTTGTGGTGTACAGCTAATAAGAGTCATGTGACTGTTGGAAGAATTCCAAGAGTTGTACTTTTTGTATAACTTAACTTTTTCGATTTCTTCTAAATATAATACTCAATATAATATAATACTTAACTTTTTGTACAACTAATAGTACTATTTTAAATTTTATCATTTTTTTACTTCATTTATTATTATATTTTAATCAATATTAAGTGTCGGAAAGTTTTTTCCGACACTTTCAATGATAGACGTGTCTAGAAAATTGGTCAAGACACCCTCTTGACCGTGTTCGAGTATCAACTAAATTCTTGGAGTAGGGTGTCGGATCCTTCAATCCCTACTTGGATACGACACCCGTGTTGGAGTAACATAGGTATCCACAGTATCATTAGTCTGATTGGTAGCTTGCGGTTCACATATAGAGTGCCTAAGTTATCCTTTTTAGCATTCTACAATATTGAGCAATTTCAAATTTTTTATATAGTTGTCTCTCCTACAAATCATACGCACTTGAAGTTTCTCTGATGTTGCTTCTCCAGCCTGATTCTTTGGGGGAAAGTTATGCACCGATTATCACCTTAACTGAATGGCAGAGAGAAATTGTGTAGTTAAGGTCTCCAAAATGAGATGTATGTCATATTAATGTTAAGGATTTGGTGCCATTTTGTCTTGCTAGTCTCTATATGAAATTATTGCTAGTAAAGCAGTTGACTACTCTTGCACAAAGTTATGTGCAAACTTGAGTCTTGAAATTAATCAAAGAGTTTAAGTGCTTTTGAGTTTGGAAGGTTGTTCCACTCAACCTGATTTTAGCTATGTTATTTTCATTTTAAAAAATTTAGTTCTAGGAAAATTTTAGTTTAGGTAAATAATGATAAATTCCAAGTTCACATCAGATCTGATTAGTTCTAATATGCGTTTTCCAAGTCAAATTCTTGACTACAATAAGTTATGATTTGTTCAGTAAGTTCGAATTAGTTTGGATATGATTTGTTACATGTTTGAGACTTAATGAAAAGTCATCCTTATAGGATTTGTTTGGTCACACTGTACTGTAATGCGTAGTAGATGACATAAACTTCTCAAAAATTGTGAATAATACTGTCCTTTCTGTCTCAAAATAGCGGACTACAATTTACTTTTATGGTGAATAATGCGAATTCTCAGTCAATCTTGATAATTGATTTTATAAAACGTTGCGTCAAGTTTAATTTGACTTGTGTATATATGTAGTGAAGGCCTTGTTCTTTCCACCGAATTTTCCATGGATGAATTATAAAAACTTATGTGAACTATATGAACCTTTTAAGCCTTATTTAACTTATGAAAACTTTTCAATTTATTTATTTTGTAGTTATGAAGTGAATTGGATAGCCCGTATATGAACCTACCAGTTTTTGTCCAAACTAATTTGAGCTTTTATTTGAAATTTATGTTGCAAAGTTGAAAAGTACAAGGCTCTGCTGTAGATAGTTTCAGTAAAACATACTATCTTACAACTTTTACTGATGACATAGTGATAAACAGTAAAGGCCGAGGATGATGAAGTTTGACCACCAAAATCAAATATGAATTTTAGTTTGTTTAGAAGGCAGATTGGGAAGGAGATTATTCAGAAAGTTAGCAGTGTCAATGACTTCCAATTGTCTTATGCGAGATTGATCAACTTTTTTGTGGATTTTTCTACTGAACTAATTGAATCGATGGTGAATCTGCTTTTCTCATTAAAGTGTAATCTGTGATGTAGCATGAGTATTCTTTCTATACCCGCTATGTTCTCTGACTCCATCATGGCACCTACGTTGAGCACAATATGCTAAAATGAGGAGGATTTTGCTCTTATCCAACTGATGATTACTGCTGAAATGTGTATCTTTTGTTGTCTCTGCTTATTACTCCTATTTCCCACAAAATAGGTTCAGCTTTTGTTGTTTCTGCGTTGTCTTAAAAAATGCTTTTATAATTGGTAGCCAAAAGCTTTTCATATATGATAATACTCTTTGCTGCTTGTTCTGATTCTGAAAATTTTCAATTTGATGCTTGTATGGACATTTTTGCTAAATGATACTTACTATTTTCTGGAATTAGGCGAACTGTTTCCCGTTTTCTTGGTCACCAAGGTGCTGTAAAGGGTTTAGCAGCATCAACAGATGGACGTGTTCTTGTATCATGTGGACTTGATTGCACGTAAGTCATTGCATTCAAATTCGAACTTCATTCCTTGTAATTAAGTAATACATTATTGTAAGCAATTTAGCATCTAGTATACTAGTGTGTCTTAAAAACCTATATATTTACTTCAGTGTCAGGTTGTGGAATGTGCCTGCTCCCTCTTTCATGGAATCTGATGATATATCTGATGGGTCTCTAACGGTTTGTTTTCCTTCTGTAACGGCTTTTCAATTTCTATGCTACATAGTGCATGATTCATGCTTTCAGTTGTGGCTGGTATTAATTCTATTGAAATTTTCCAGCCTTTTGCAGTGTACACTGGACAAAATGCATACAAGTAAGTCTACTGCTCGCATCAAGAGTGTTGATTTGGTCTTTCCAGATTATCTAGTATTTTAGTTGCTCTTATGAGTTGAGGATGATTCGTGGCTTTTTGTTTGATGTCCTGTAGAGCTGTTGATCACCAGTGGGGTGGGAATCTCTTTGCTACAGCCGGTGCACGGTTAGATGTTTGGGATCATAACAGGTTTCACTCTATTCTTGTATTTCCTTCTACATCCTAGCAGTTGAATGAATTAAATTGACTCCGTGTCTTGTTACATAAGGTCACAACCAGTGAACAGCTTTGAATGGGGAGTTGACACTGTTGTATCTGTTCGTTTCAATCCTGGGGAACCAAATCTGCTGGCTACATCAGGCAGGTTAGAAAGATACCTTATTTTGATTATCTTATCTACGTCGTGCATAAAGTGATAAGCAATTATATGGGTATTATGCATGCCTATGGTCATTATGTTCTGTGGTGTGTATTGGAAGCACAACTCCCCAAACACCCACTCTTGTTAAAGAAATTAAACGGTTTAATTTGATATTTCAAGCTTCACTCATTTAAGCTTCTAGTTAGGTTGGATTGATTGATTGGGCTTTACTAATCTAATCAAATTATCTAAGGAAACATAAGCTCTGTTCTTTTGGACTGAATTAATGAAAAATTCAGTTCATTTCAGGACAGGAAAAACTTAGGATGCGTTCTCTTCACCTTAATACATTAAGTTTTTGGCCAATCAGTTTAGTTCAGATAAGTTCAGTTCGTCCAATTAGGACAATAAGTTCCAATCAGGTCCAATAAGTTCCAATCAGGTGCAATAAGTTCCGATAAGGTCCAAATAGTCAGTGATCAATAAGTTTGAATTAAAATTTTAATTAAAGTACCACTATGATTATTATTTAATATTATATTTGTAATATTCTCTATTATTCTATTATTCATATTACTATTAGTTGATATATTATTATTAAATTTTTTGATAAAGTACCATTATGATTATATAGTATTATATTTGCATTATTATCTATTATTTTATTACTCATATTACTATTGGCTGATTATGTTATTATTAAAAAATATTATAATCATGATCATATAAAGTTAACAATAATAATCATCATAATTATAATATTTTTGCAATTTGTCTTTAAATAACTAGATATATCATGTTTTCGTTACTAATGACAATGAAAGATATATATGTTATTACTTGATTTCCTGCTAGTACTTTATGAAATCAAAGCAACACTATTTTATATATTAGTGGTGAAAGTTATATATAGGCAACATATAATTACTATTTTTTTGTTAAAATGTTAACCATAGGAGATAACAAATAATTACTATTTTTTTGAAGGATAAATTTTAATGATTATTATGTTGTAATAAATTTTGAGGGATAGTATTTATGTTAGGGGTAATATTTATGTTATTACTCATCAATTTTTTTGTTAAATAAGGTCAAATAAGTCCCAATTACGTTCCATAAGGTCTAATAAGTTCCAATCAGGTTCAATAAGTTCCAATCACGTCAATAAGTTTCAATCAGGTTCAATAAGTTTAGTTGAGGTCCAATAAGTTCAGTTCAGATAAGTTCAGTTCAGATAAGTTCACTTCAGTTCAGGTGAATAGAACGCACCCTTAGGGTGCGTTCTATTCAACTTATTGGACCTGAACTTATTGGAACTTATCTGAACAGAACTTATTGAACCTGAACTGAACTTATTGGAACTTATTAAACCTGATTCAACTTATTGGACCTGATTGGAACTTATTGGACCTTATTGACCTTATTGAAACTTATTAGACCTTACTGGCCCTGATTGAAACTTATTATACCTTATTGGACCTGATTGAAACTTATTAGACCTTATTGGACCTGATTGAAACTTATTTGACCTTATTAGACAAAAACATTGGCCATGAATAACATAAATATTACCACTAACGTAAATACTACCCCTCAAAATTTTTTATGGAGTAATAATTATTATAATTCGTCCTTTAAAAAATAATTATTAATTATCTCTTATTTAATTATTTAACAAAAAAATTTACTATTTATATATTTGCCTATACATAACTTTCACCACTAATATATCGAATAGTTTTGTTTTGGTTTTATAAGACACTAGTAGAAAATCAAAATTTTATATCTTTCATTGTTATTAGTAACGAAAACATGTTATCTCTAGTTATTTAAAGACGAATTGCAAAATATTATAATTATAATTATTATTATTATTGTTAACCTTAATTATTTGACCATGATTATAATATTATTTAATAGCAATATGAATATCAAATAATAGACAATAATATAAGTATAATACTATACATTGTGGTACTTTGATAAAAAATTCTAATAATAACATAATCAGCTAATAGTAATATGAATAATAAAATAATAGACATAATATAAATAATTATAAAATAATAGACATAATACAAAAAATAATAAAATAATAGACACTAATAAGTATAATACTATATAATCATTGTGGTATTTAATTAAAATTCTAATAATAACATAATCAGCTAATAGTGATATGAAATTATGAATAACAAAATAATGAACAATAATACAAATGTTTATTAAACATTGACTATTTGGACCTTATTGGACCTTATTAGACCTGATTGGAACTTTTGGACCTTATTAGACCTGATTGGAACTTATTGCACCTGATTGGAACTTATTGCACCTGATTGGAACTTATTGCACCTATTGGAACTTATTGACCTTATTAGACCTTATTGGAACTTATTGCCCTTATTAGACCTTATTGCAACTTATCTGAACTTATCTGAACTTATTGGACCTGAAACTTAATTTTTTAAGTTGAACAGAACGCACCCTTAGTCTACTTCAGGAAAATTAGTTGAGTTCAGGAAATCAGTTCAGTTTGATTAGTTTCCTCTCACAATTTTAATTCAATTCATTCAACTTACTTCAATTCAGTTCAGACAAATTAAGTCCATACCAGTCCAAATTCCAAAAGAACAGAGCCTTATTTTAGGATTCGTTCTCCTACAACCAGGATCTTTGTAGTTGCTGACTTGCTGCACTTGCAGTGTATTACATCATGAATAAAGACATTACTCTAATGCACTGTAAATAGGCTAAGGCACCCTGAAGAGTGCTTACCAAAAGGAATTTAGAAGACTGCCGAATCTAGAAAAATATAAATTAAAACAAGACCTGATGTCCCTTGATTTTGGGCTCACATTGTTCCTGAGTGTAATCTGAAAACACTAATAATCCTAAGTTAAACATGTCACACATGCACAAACCAACGCTGCAACAATCAGCTATGTGAAACGTGTGAATGAGATACATTTCTGGTGGAATATGGTAGTGATAAATAACGGCCGTATCAATTTGGTTTACCCGAGTTGTAACGGTTTTCAACTTAAGTGAACCGAATTCGACTGGCGTACCGCCTTTTAATAATACACCGAGATTTCGGCCGTTCCCATTGGCGAAATATTGCCCACGTTTCCCGTTCCAAGATGCGATTTTCAATTTTTTTTCTTGAAAACAAACCCTAGATCTATCGATTGAAGATGAAATATGCGATTTCTTTCATGGAGACTTTAGGGCTTGTGCTCGGGAGGTTGATTCCTGTGCAAAGGCATTAATTTCGTCGTCGGGCACAAAAGTTGCCGGCCGCTGTAAAGAAGAGAGAGAAGCCGCGAAGAGAAAGAAGGTGATAGCAATTTATTCTTTTTCTTAGGCCTTGTTTGGTTGTATATAGGAAGTCATACTTCCTAGGAAGTTGTTTTTTCCATGTATTTGAAATTTCTAGGAAGTGTAAAATTGTGTTTGGTTGATAATGGGAAGTAGGATTTCCTATGGGAAGCTCTACTTACCTAGGGGGACCTAGGTAAGTAACTTCCTCCATTTTGGAGGAAGTAGAACTTCCTAGGAAGTGCAAATTCCCATGATTTTGCCAACCAAACAACTTCATATACTTCTACTTTCTAGAAATTTGCACTTCCCATGATTTGTTTTGTCAACCAAACAAGGCCTTAATTTTATGTGGGAAGGGAAAGGGCACCCTACTAGTACTACCCACGGGCCACGTGAATTGCAGTACACCTGTAATTTCTATTTTTTCCGAACATGCTATACAGCTGTATAGCATTAGCAGCAGCTACAACTCTTTCTCTCTTAAATTCTTATTGCTTTTTGTTATGGGTGAAGGAGAGTCACGTGCAAATGTGCAATTGGGTTACTGATTGGTTTTTATTTTGATTTTCCATTCTATCTTTATTATTATGAACACTTTGACTTTTCAATTCCATATCTTTTAAAGTAGAAAGGAATACATGGAAATTTTAGAAGATTTTATAATATGTTGATGTACAACCATTTAGAAAATAAAAATTTGTCCACCAAAAAAGAACCATTAAGAAAATAATAAGCATAAAAGTATTACTTCCTCCGTGTTTTTATTCTTGCTACATAGAGAAAGTGGGGGGTTTTTAAGAAAGGTAGAGAGAGAAAGTAGGGGACTACCACTTTTTGAATAAAAAACCATTTGTTAAGGAAAAAGTATGAGTATTTTAAAAGAGAAGGTGGGGGACCACCAACTTTTTAATAGTATTTAAAAATTTTTATGGTGAAAAGGAATCCATTTATGGTATGTAGCATCTATTATGACATTTTCATTTAAGGGAAATGTAGCATCTATAAAAAAACGGAGGAAGTATAATATAAAATTCTTGCCGCGACGTGGTCCGGGATGAAATTATCTGTTCTGTTCCAGCAATACCGCAACCGTTGCCACCGGCCGCATTTTCGAACTATGGAATATGGTGAACGATACTTGTTTTTTTTTTTTTTTGGTCAAAGGTGATTGGAAACCAGATTATTCGTATGTAAATTCTGTTCATGGATCTATTTTTCGTTTTGCAGGGATGTTTATGCCCCAAAATATAATTTTGCTAAAGAACTCAAAATTCAAATGAAAAATATGTGATGGCTAATCATATTTTTCTTAGGCTACCTATTATTACTTATCTGCTGCTTACCTTGCTTCTAGGATTTATCCCAGTTGTTGACTATAACTCTCGAAGTCGAATTATGGGGTCATGAGATTTTTATTTGTTTGTGTTTATCAAGCTTTTACATTGTGGTACTTTTACTTGATGGAAGTTCTAGCTGATTGATGGTAATGTTATATCTATTCCTTGATATTCTATCTTCTCTTCTCTCCAGTGACCGAAGCATCGCAATATATGATCTTCGTTTATCTACCCCGGCGAGGAAGATTATCATGCAGGTATATTGGTGCATGAACTGTAGCTAAATGAATACATAATCTTGCACACACACACAAACAGACCAACAATCTGGAAGGGGGCTGACTTGGTGGATTTTTGTCTAGAGAACAAGAACATGAGAGCCATATCTTTTATAATTAGACCAGAAGTGAGAGAAGTAAGCATGTTAAAACTAGCCTCTCGAAAGCTTGCAGTTTTCCTTTAAAGTTTATGTATATCTCAATATATCAATCAATTTTATCATCATCATCTTCTCTTAATTGCCTGACGAGCTATGTTAATACATAGCATCTTATTGGTTTGGATTCCTTACAAATCGTAAATTGATAACACTTGTCATCCTCTGGCATATAATAAATGATTATTATAATAATGAATTTAGTTTAAAAAAAAATCTCAGAACAATTTCCATGATAATGTTTATATATCCTCAATTGTTTCTTGTTTTCATAAATTTTCATTACCAATTTGTCATCAATTACCACTACAGAGGTGATATTGCGATGATATGAAAATTTATGAAGAAAAATACATGTTCGTGGATAAAGTTTCAATATTATAGGAATTGGCTTGAGACATTCTTTACAAAATTACAGGTAGATTAAATTTTATTACTATTTTTTAAAATTACCATTGATATTTGATTTAAGAGAGAAGGTAATATTCCCAGTATATATAGCATTATAGCTACAACCTTATAGCCTTTTGGAATGCATGGAGTGCAATGAAGTTGGTTTTGAGGACCCTAACCCATCTTTAATGTAAGTGTCTGATGTTTGATCTCTTGGCTTAGGGAAGCCCAACCTTAACACCATGATATATACATCCTGCATTTCTTAATACTTGAAACATACTCTTTTTGGGATGTTTCACAATACTTGCAACATTTCTCTTTTGGTTAGTTTCTAGTTTCTACTCAAATAAAAGCCTTATTTTATTATTTGTACATGGCCAATGTTTTACTTTCTCCACTCCTTGCTTCATGTGTTTACCAATGTTGCAAGTATTAAGAAACGGAGGAAGTATTTTGTTTTTTTAGTTTGTAGGCCATTTTGGCAATGTGTATCACTTTGTGGTTGATTTCTAAAGAGTAGCTATGAGTTAGGCTAAAACTTGAAATTTATGGGTTTAAGGGTTTATACTCTTTGAGTGCGTAAGACTTTGGGAGTCAAAAGTGAAAGGGAATGTGTTATTGCATTTTATACCATTAATTGTGGTATTTGTGTAGTTTACTAGAAGTGTAAAGGAAGCTATGCCAAATGTCCAGAAACGTAGATTTATGAGAGTCAAATCTTGGCCGTATATTGGGATAGCTAAGAACAAAAATTCATCCACCATAATGGGACAGAAGAAATATATTATAAAAGAGATCGTGATTCATGTTGGGGTCGTTGTCAATATTATTGGAGCTTATATAAAATTATTCTACTCGGTACTCTGTTAGCTCGAGATATTGCTACGTATTTATATCCCAATAGTGAATGGTGATTATCTGCTGCATCATTGCTGTTGAAACATTAGATTGGCAGATTGTAAACCCTGTAGTGGTCATTATATTGATGATTTGATGGTATGCAAGACAAAGAGAATGTGATATTGTTCCTGTCTTGATCTTGTACTTTATGTTCTTTTGTTGCAGACAAAGACAAATTCGATCTCTTGGAATCCAATGGAGCCATTGAACTTTGCTGCGGTAGGCACTAGCAAGCTCATCTTCTTGATGCAAGATGTTTCTCGCTTCATGCTGTTCTTTCCATGATATTGTTTGTTATGCATGATTTGTCTTTTAGTTCAATCAATTGATATTGAAGAGTGTATTTGTGATTTTCCATGATTAGTACTCCCTCCTTTTTTTTTTTAATTGTTACACTTCACTTTGGGGGAGAACCAAGGAAATTTTGCAAAAAACAAGGAAGAAGTACAAAAAAAAGAATGTTTGGTTTTGGAAAATGTAAAAGAAGCATTAAAATATTGTAAGAGAAAAAAAATAGGGTAAGTGGGAAGGTTTTGGGTGGATTATTCAAGTGGGTGGTGGAGTATATGAGGTAGAAAAGTTTAAAAAGTTGATGAGATAGGTTACCATATAAGGAAAAAATGAAAGTGCAACAATTAAAAAAAAGACTGCCAAAAAAGGAAAGCGTAATAAATTGAAAAAAAAACAGAGGTAGTATTACTATGGTACACATAAATGTCTTTGAAGGTTATGCAGACAGAATAAAAAATTGTTAGTTTTCTTTCAATACTGACATAATATTTTGCTGGTATTTGGAACTGAAAGTACTAATGGTTTGACTTTTAAGTCACAGATAATATTGAAGAAAAGAAGATAGTTAAGTAGGCAAATTATACAAAATGGAGGGAGTAGTATGTTCACTTTAGGCACAAACTCCTCACAAACGGCCATCTGAAAAGGCAAATTTGAACATGCAAGTGGTATACTTTTGGGCTAAAATTTACAAAACTAGGTAGCAACTGCACTTTTGTAAACATATTCTCATACTGCAAATCAGGTAATACTAAGTGGCATATTTGGCGGTTGATACTTGAATTTGATTTATCTGATTTATTGGACTGTTTGAATCGCTCTGAGGGCAGGCAGTTAGAAATTTCAGTGTGATTCTATCTGGTCATTTTTCTTACAAATGTATATCATTATGCAGGCAAATGAGGATTGCAATTGCTATAGCTTTGATAGTAGAAAACTGAGTGAAGCTAAGTGTGTTCATCAAGATCATGTATCTGCAGTGTATGGGTTTAGTTGGCATTCTTAGCAAGTTTAATAGTCTAATATTGATTACTGGAATACTGACGGATATGGTATACTACCTATTTCTGCACAGGATGGACATTGATTACTCTCCTACAGGTCGAGAATTTGTTACAGGGTCCTATGATAGAACAGTAAGTTATTAGCTTTCGTAATCTGTCTGTGTTGCTTTCAACTTTCCATTCAGTTCTTAAGTAGAGTAATATGTTTTCAGGTAAGAATTTTCTCCTATAATGGTGGCCACAGTCGGGAAATCTATCATACAAAGAGGATGCAAAGGTTGGCTTATTATTCAGTAACTCTGTTAGTTAATTCAGTATCCTGATCTCTAGAATAAAGCTGTTTCTGATCACTTGCTATACCTATAGTGGACAATCAATATATGTGGCATGTGAAAACTAATATGGGAATGCTTAGTATAATGATCTCATCATTTTTATGCAGGGTATTCTGTGTGAAGTACAGTTGCGATGCTTCATATATAATATCTGGAAGTGATGACACAAATCTGCGGCTGTGGAAAGCAAGAGCATCTGAACAATTAGGAGTTGTGAGTATCATCACCTCTTTGCTGCTTAACTTGTCCGAAAACTAGGAGTATTTCTATATACTGTGCGTTCATATGTTTAAACCTTTTTGTTCAAAATCGCATTGAACATAATAATCTATATCTGATGATAATTGAGTGTTATGTGTCATAAAAAATTTAACATCCCTTCCTCTTATAATGTGAAATTTGCACTGAGCATTCAATATAATGCCTAGCTTCTGGAGTTAGCTAATAATGTGATATGTCAAGGACTAAACTCTATGTTTTTTTTTTTTTTGAATTGGACGTTTTGATATGCTTATATTTTGCTTATGCTGAAAAAGGATCATTCTGCTGCAGGTTCTTCCTAGAGAACAAAAGAAGCATCAGTATGATGCTGCTGTATTAAAGCGTTACAAGCACCTTCCGGAAGTGGGTCGTATATTTAGGTAACTCATCCCCTGCCTCCCTCTCTGTGTAACTTTCATGAAACTGCACTTGGAGAGTCAATATTTCAGAAAATTATCGTTAAATTATTAGGCGGTAGAGATGAACAGAACGAAGTACTAATGGCTATTGGCTGTCGATTTGGGATCGTCTTGGTGACTTCTGAGTGGGGGCAAGTGACAGTTGACTTGCTTCATGTCACATTTACATAATCTTAAAGTAAAATAGTGACCTTTTCTCACCTAGATAATGCCTTTGCTTATATATATATATATATTTGAACTTTGGATTTCGGAGAACAACATTGCTACAAAATTTGCCATTTTTGATGATCAAAGTAATCCCTGCTGGCAGGAGCATTATGCTAGGTAGTTGTAATTGTTACTCCGTCCCAGAAATGAATTTGACATTTTTGGTGGGTTTCCTTGAAAATAACTTCACCTTAACTTTTGTAGTTGAGATCAACTTTTTAAATATCATTATCCTCTCCTTTTGCATCTTCCAACTTTCTCTCTTTACACGTACCCTTTTTTTTTTTTTCACATTTTAACAAGTATTCTTAATGTTTGTGCCAAATTCAAGCATGAATAGTACGTAAAAAACTTATATGGACCTATAGTGTAAAATTTGACTATGTGAGAAAAAAGCTTACTACGTACAAAGTGAAAATTTCGTTATGATAAACTAATGTAAGAAATTGTAATTATATTGAAAAAAGGGTCATTATGGTAGATAGTAAATGTATAGTGTAATTTAAGATTTTAAAAGGTTACTATATGAGAAAAAAAAGGCTCATTATATAAGTGGCTTTGGTGCACAATAATATTAGTGTGGACCAGGTCCACGTAAGACCAACTCGAATAGTACTCCTATATACTACCTCCGTTTTTTAATAAGTGCAACATTTTCCTTATTTGGAATAGTCATAGTAAGTGCAACCAAGCTCAAAATGGTAAAAAAAGTTCAATATTATTACAAATATGCCACCAAAAAGCAAGAGGGGACCACAATTTTTTTGTTTCATCACTTGAATTACTCTACTTTATTGTGGTCCAACTTTCTCTCTCTATATTTCTTGGTATTCCCCCACTTTCTCTATGTTGCACTTATTAAGAAATGGAGGAAGTACTTCAGTTCAGCAAAGAGAGAGTTTATTAGCTCATCTAGCTGATTACAATGTAGGTGGTAGTAATATGGGAGCTCTTACTATATATGACTAGGTGTGTGACTAGGCTTCAGAGGTTGAAATATAAAGTTAACTCGATATGTTAAGCTCACAATACTTCTCATGAGGTGTGTGACATTGGACTTGTGACATCTTTTTAGGTCCGTGTTCATGTGGGTGGTATGACATCCATATATATTTTTTTTTTGTTATATTTGCAGGCACAGGCATTTGCCTAAACCAGTGTACAAGGCACAGAATTTGAGACGTACAATGATGGAAACACAGCAGAAGAAAGAGGGAAGAAGAAGAGCACACAGTGGCCCATCCAGTGTGCAGAAGAAGCCAATGCGAAAGGGTAAAATCATTAAAGAGATTGAGTGAAGGCTGCATCAGCTTCGAATTCATACCCCACTTGATGAGCATCTGCAAGCTTTCTAATCAGCTGAATGTACGGACATAAAAGAAAACGGAAGATAGGGTCATTGGGACGTATTGGAAAGTTGGAACTTTTGCCTTTTTGTAGGTAAAGTGTTATAGTATATACTTTTTATGACCTGTGTCCCTGCTCTAGAGTGTCAGAATGACCGGGTCTATTCTCAGCCATCTCTAAACGAATTTTGAAAGGTGAAGCTCAAGTTCAGCCTATTTACAATTTGCTTGGCTACAATTTTGACGACATATTTTCTGTAATTCATAGTATGTAATCCCTTTTTTATTTCTTTATTGTATTTGATGTTTTTTCGGTATATCGTTTGAAAATAATGATCAAATGTACTGTAGTTTCTGTATGGCATTGCACAGACCGGAGAAATCTGCTCGTCTCCTGCACTTATATACTACCCCATGATCCTAGCGTTATCTTTTCCCGAGGAAGATAATGAGGAGCTTTATTGCTGGAGTTGTGTGGAGCATGTGGCTACATAATTTTTTGTTTGGGTGCAACTATACAAATACACAATAGTGTATGAATCTTAACATGTGGGAAAGAACATGGGCTGTAGTTACTTACCCCTCCAAGTCTTCCTCTCAAATCTTTGAGCGTGCCCTAACTTTTCAGTCAGTGCATAACCCGAGTACTTCTATCACCTTCATCTGGAAATCAGTGAGCTTCCTATTTTTGTTTTTTTGATACAACAGTTTTTGTTCTTTTCGATATGAAGGGTATCTAAAATGCATACTCAACGAAACGTGTTTCCAATTTCCTAATATTGGTACAGATTACCTGAGTTCAAATAAGGTGGTATGATAATGTGTTGTGAAAAAAAGCTAGTCACTGTTAATACTGAACTCAATATGGACAACTACTGTATTTGTAGATGAAAACTTTATATTGGTAACTTGTTAAAGGAATATATATGCTGCCAATAGCTAAGTATGTGCATATAGGGGTGACAAATTTACCAAGAATCAAGGATGGTTTAGTTAGTAGAGGTCGTCTATTTGCCCATATGGGTTGTGACAAGGTTTGATTTTTACTCTTCACTATGCGTGGTTTGATTTTTACTCTTCACTAGCTGCAATGCTTGCAAAACCATGCATCGCCCCAAGGTGGCAAAAGTAAGTTAGATAATCTATCTCTAGCGAGTTAATATGGTATCTGAATTTAATAATTTAGGTAGCAATATTATTACGTTAACTTAATAATTACATGGAAATACAACACTTGCATTTCGTATAATTATGTATCGCGTACATGGACTTCCAAAACGAACTTTACTTTAACTAGTTATAGTAGTTTTTATTTGAATTTAATTAAACATTAGTTGATTAAGATAGCTTTAAGTTAGATGGAAACATATGATGGATGATTCATCATCATCATCCATCATCTGCTTAACCCTGTTTTATTAAACAGGTGAAAACCTGAAATAAATGGATGAGCAGTGAGTAGCGGGTGAAGCCGATGATAGATGTGGGTGAGATTTTTTTTATCCGCCTTTCGACTCATCACCTACTTACCACCCACTAAGGATGAGGTGCTAGCTCATGTGGTAGAGCACTCTCCTCTGATCCTTGAGGTCAGGGGTTCGATCCTTACCCCCAGCATTATGTTGGGGTATTTCCTTAGCATGCTTTGCATGGTTTACCGGCCAATGTGCTGGTAGTTCCTACAAGGCTAGTAGCCTTGGTAGGGGTTAGCCCTTGGGCTGATTTAATTTCCCAATCAAAAAAAAAAAAAAAAAAAACTACTTAACACCCACCCATCATCCATATTATCAATTACTCATGTTTATTTATTTAACTTTTTAGTTGAAAATTTTAATAAGTATCTTGTGACATGTTTTTTGAAAAAATTGTAATATATCACTTCACTCGCTAACCACCGACTTACCTGTTCAATCGGTGGATGACAGATGGATGGATATGGGTGAGGCTTATGCGGGATATGGATGGATACATGTGAAGCGGATGGATGTGGGTGAAGCTCCACCTGCCCCGAACACAATCCATTCTTAAGTAAATGGTTGTAAATAAATATTTTTTATTTGAGAACTAAATGCAATTAGATTTTCAAATTTCTTTTTTAATCATAAACTTTTTTTTAAAAAAATAGATAAATTTCAATATCAACTATAAACTTTTAAGCTAACGATGTGATATGAACCCGGTTACGGATCCTAGCATAAGTTCTCACAAGTTTTCACTCACTTATGATTGCTTAAGGGTTCTAAAACAAATTAAAGATTTCCTCACCTTAAACCTGATTTAGGAGGGGTTAGATTGATTAATTTGGTTTCACTTACCAATTAAAAAACCTAACTTAAACTAAGCTTCATTCACTTAGATTAAGAGATTTATGTTTAAGTTCACTCCTTAAACACAAGAAAAAACTTGGATAAATGCCTCCAAATTTAAATAAGCAACAAAGGTCACTTTTCATTCATCAATACACGAGTACTACAAGAATAGTACATCCCTTATATAGGAAGAAATACACGTCCTAAACAAAAACAAAACAAAATAATACAAAATATCTAAAATAAGCTAACTTGACTGAACAACTGCTTGCATCCTTGCTTCCCTTCTCAAGTGGACGAACTTTTTGGATCCAGTAGGAACCTTTCCTACATTTGAAGTATTTCAATTTTGAGAAAACAACCACCCTTATGGCAAAAAGCGTGAGAATCACTCATTTTTCCTCATTTTACGTTATATATGTATATGTTTAAACTAATATTACAACGACCCTTATAGTGAAAATCGTGAGAATCACTCAATTTTCCTCCTTTTATGAAGAATTTTGCTGATTTCACAATATATATAATCATTTTTCCTCCTTTGATGAAGAATTTTACTTATTTTACGGGTTGGGTTCTAGTGAGAATCCTCTTATGGTGAGAACCACTTAAAATGAGCAAAAATTTCCTAAAATGAGCAAAAAAAGTAACAAATGAGCAGAAACATAAAATGAGTAGAAAATATTAAGTTATCAAAAACGTAAAATGTATAAAAATGTAAAAGAAGAAAAACGTAGAATGAGCATAAAAAAGTTCAATGAGAAAAAAAGTAAAATGAGCAAAACGTAAAATGAGCAAAAACGTTGATATATGAGAAAAAAATTGTTAAATAAGCAAAACCATAAAATAAGCGAAACAAAAAATGAGAAAAAATGTTATGAAATGATCAAAATCTTCATAAAATGAGGAAAAATGAATGGTTCTCACAGTTCTCACCATAAGGGTGGTTCTCATATAAACTTAAACCTTCATATAAATATTTATATATACATATAAATATATATATACATATATATATACATATACATATACATATATATATACATATGCATATACATATACATATACATATACATATACATATACATATACATATACATATACATATACATATACATATACATATGCATATGCATATACATATGCATATGCATACACATATACATGTACATATACATATACATATACATATACATATGCATATACATACACATATACATATACATGTACATATACATATACATGTACATATACATATACATATACATATACATATACATATACATATACATATACATATATGTATATGTATATGTATATATATGTATATATATGTATATGTATATATATATGTATGTATATATGTATTAGAGGTGATCATCTTGGCCCGGTTCTCGGGCTCGGCCCGGCCCAACCCGTTTTTGGGTCGGGTTTTGGGCAGAATTTTTCGGCCCGCGGGCTGGGCCTGGCCCGGCCCGGCCATATTTTTTTGTTTTTGGGCTGGCTTTGGGCAAGCCAAAAACGACTTTTTAGTCTATTTTTTGGCCCGACCCGTTTTGGCCCTTAAAAGCCCGCTAATTTAGGCCCAAAATAGCGGGCTTTGGACACAAAAGTTCGGCCCGACCCGACTAATGGGCAAATTTTTTTGGCCGAGGCACGACCCAAACCCGGGCTGGCCCATGATCACCTCTAATATGTTTATATATGTATATATATGTATATATGTATATATATAGATATATACATATATGTATATATGTATGTATATATATGTATACATATGTATATATCTGTATATATGTATATATATGTATATATGTATATACCTGTATATATATGTGTTAGAGTCCGGTTTTTCGAGCTGCTAGCGAAACACATTCAATATCCATAAACTAGAATTAGTTCTTAATCAACAGTTTTTTCACCAGGTACCCTTGAGGTTTCACGAAATGCTATTGATATAAGGACTTCATTACGAGCCCATACATGACATTTCGGGTTTTAAAACCCACTCGTATAATCGTTGCATCTATTTATGGGCTCGTTTAGGCCCTTGCCTTACAAATCTCGAAGCATATACAACTCCATCTCTACAAAAGCTCGTTCTATAACATATTTCAAATCCAACATAGTCTATCAACTGAATAGATCATCCTTGGGCTCCATGTGTACCTTGATTAGGACTTCATTACGAGTCCATACAAAAGTTTATGGGATCCAGACCCATACGAAATCCCAACTATTTTATGGGTTCACTTAGACCTGTAACAATCACAACACATTTCGAATCAAGCATAACTTACATGGATCTTCCATGCGGGCTTCCCACTCCTCCTCTGTGAAAAACAGTTTTCTAATCGAAAATTTGAGCTTCTAATGGGACGATCGAAACATATCATCTGCATTAGTATCATATCACTGCATTAATTAGTGTCACATCTCTAAATTTGCATTACATATATGCATCGTCCAAACATTGTGTCAAGCATGGTATCCTTCGTCCTTAGCCATAAGATTCTAGCGCCAATCATCATGTCGTAAACACATACACACATATGTATGCACACACGATAACACATGCAAGTAAAGTCAAGCCAAAGTTTAGTCAAGGCAATTCGAGTCCAATGAAGTCAAGTCATGTTCTATCCATACACTAGCACCCACATCATAGGACACATGCATGTCCCTTAGTTGTTTGTCTGTATATCTGTGTGTTATTTGTATTCACATGTACCCAATATTAAATGGCTCTATACATGTTATACTCTTCCAAGGTTTGAAAACCATTACAATTTAACAATAGAAAACAAGTGCTATATACATGGTGCGTCCAACGCACTAACCACAACATCGTATGCAGAAAACTGCATCCAACGCAGCATACCACACCAAGCGCGAGCCTTCGCATCTGGCGCACATTTCTATACAACACGGTTGGGGGGTTTTTAGCCAGGTGTACAACAGTCCTGTACAATACGCTTGGAGGCTTCAAATGTTCGTTATGACAGTACGCGCGAGAACCAACAAACTTCAATTTATATTTCTCGCCTTTTAGCGAATGAACTTTTTGTAAGTTATATATATTACTCGCTTTTTACGAAACAACTTTTCATAAGTTATATTTCTCTCTTTTTAGCAAACGAACTTTTCGTCAGTGATATTTCTCGCTTTCAGCGAACGAACTTTTCGTAAGTTATATTTCTTGCTTTTTAACGAACGAACTTTTCGTCACTTATATAGCTTTTTAGAGAATGAAATTTTCATACGTTGTATTTCCTGCTTTTTAGTGAACGAACTTTTCATAAGTTATATTTCTCGCTTTTAAAGAACGAACTTTTCGTAAGTTATATTTCTCGCTTTTTAGCGAACGAACTTTTCGTAAGTTATATTTGTCGTTGTTGAGCGAATGAACTTTTCGCAAGTTATTCCTTCTTGCTTTGAGAGAATGAGATTTTTGTAAGTTATTCCAATTCCAATTGCGTTTAACCCAAGTCGATCTGCCTCGAATAATCCCTTTCATGCGACTAAACTTTTGACAGCAACAACAACGAAAAACAAACTGTTGGGTCTCCAAACCATTTCAAATCAAGGACGAAACACAAACCGTCAATAACGGAACACAAACCATTAGGTGCACGAACCATGTAAAATCAATGACGGAACACAAATCGTTAATAACGGAACACAAACCGTTAGGTCTATGAACTATTTCAAATCAATAACAGCTTACGAACCGTTAGGTCTGCAGACCATTTCAAATCAACAATGAAAAATAAATCGTTGGGTCTGCGGACCATCACGAGCCAAGAGAGCGGGAAACAAAGCGCTAATATGGTTCGTGTTCCTGAAGAAAAAAACAGCGGAATGCAGCACAACCCTAGAGCGGGGTGCAACTCTACATATAAGCACAACACTGGAGCGGGATGCAGCTCTACATATGATAAGCACATCCCTGGAGCGGAATGCAGCTCTACCCCCGCATGAGCCAGACCATAATAGCTCATGATTCCTTTTTTCACATATCATCTCATTTTTGCAAATTTATGATTATTTTGCAAATTTATTTCACATATGGTTGTTCCTGAAGCATTTGCATATTTTGTAGGTACGACCGTAAAAGAGTGATTTTGGATTGCAGAGCATCTAGAATCATTCTCTGTCCCGACACATGTAGACTTTCGGTTTTGCAAATCTCAGTCAAAGTGGGGGCTTTTGTAGGCACATAATCGTGTCTACCCATTTGGTACCCTATGACGATTAATTCCCTGCTCCAATTGGTCCGGATCGAAGAAAGAATAAAGAACGAGTCTAAAATAAAATGTTTAAGCCCAAATGTATTTTCCAACTCTTTTTGTTAACTCATTTCCGAAAACCTTAGTTTTACTACGCCCACTTTCTAAAACATTTTGAAATAATATTTTTAAAGGCCGATCTTCGGAAACCTTTTAAAAATAGTGTTATGAAAGCCCAACTTTTATGAAACTCCTTTTCTAGCCGAATTTAATTAATTATGTTGATTAGTTTTATTAATAAAAATATCTTTTAATCTTTTTTCCAAACTATTTTAAATATCTTTTATCATATTATTTTGATAAAAATCTTTTATAATAAAAATCTTTTAACCTACTAACTATTTTCTAATATTTTTTTAGAGACCTACTAACTTTTGGAAACTTATTACAACTCAAGTACCTACCTACACTATATAACTCAACCTCCCTAACAACTCACAACATCACAAGACTATCTTTATCATCACTCACGCCATATTTTCTCTGAACCTAACTCATAGCTACAATCTCAACCATCGTCACTCATTAAACACGGCACAAGCAAATTGATGCATAACCTCACATAAATACAACACGACACCCCTAATTCATTTTCAATAATCCACCACCAGATCATCATCATTCATTCATCGCCATTCACTCCATGATCCCTATCCTTCTATTGTATTCAATAAATCCATTCACGCCTACAATCTTTATATCCAATTCGACGGTGTAAGAAATTTTTCTGTTACTTTCCGAATTTATTACAAATTGTTAAATACCCAATTAAATCCAAGATGCAAAATACGTTTTGCTAGTTGTCAAACTTTACTATTCAAAGTAGAGCATGGTAAATCTACTACTCACATTCCTCAAACTCTAAAATGCAATATATTAGCCATTCCAGATGAATGACAACTTTAAACAATACCAATTTCAAAATCGTTAACTGTAAAAGAGTTGAACAAATTATTGAAGAACCAGATGGCAGAATTCTGATTCGATTCAATTCGAATAGAGAATTTCATCATTTTCTTCCAGCTTTGATTTTCAGACTGCGAGATCTTCTTGCTCTTACGAACGATCCAATACTTTTCAAAATGTTGAAGATATACTTTGTTATTCTCAAAATTATATATATTTTTTTGAAAAATCTCCTATTCCATAACTAGTCGATGATGACCTCCCATCGCCAACTAAGTCTAATATGCGACTTGAAAAATACTCTAATTTGAATGTTCTCACTAGAGTAGGATTTCAAATTGATAAATAAATGCTTCAAAAAGATTTTTATGATCCTAAACATCTTGATAAAAGAATATGGTTTTTTTTTCCAATTTTGTTAAGTCCTCTCAAGATTTTGTCCATGAGGAATGTTATGTTCTCATGAACAAATTATCTGCAAATATTTCATTGTTTTATATGATTTCCAATATATTTAAGTAATTTAAAAATTCCTTATCCATTTTCTGAATTATGTGCTAAATCCAATTTAAACCAAAAACGGACCCTTGAAAATGGTGAATTAGTATTATTCATTATATTCAGCCTCCTTTAGAATGTTTGCAAGTTACCACAGATGAAGGTACTTGTCAAGCTGCTCTATTTAAAGTAGGAAGAGATGCAGATGACAAAGCAGATCCTTCGTTAGGAGATATCAAAAAGATTTATGAACAAAATAATTTTTCAAACACAATGTTACATACAATTTCCAAACAAGTTGATTTATTATCTACTTAAATTGATTCTTTATCTTCGAAAGATTCGCAATCTTTGGATTCTCAATCTTCCAAAGAAATAGATGATTAGTCAAATAAAAGAAATGGAAATTCTCTCGAGCAGTGAAGTCCAAGTTTTCCAAATGAAATTACGAAACCCCTTATTAATATTCCAACTATCTTTCCGATTTCAAAAGGCATTGGTAATAGTAGTAAGTAAATTTTAAAAAGAATTTATGAAAGATTAGATAAAAACATTAAGTGTATAGAAAAGGATAGAGAAGCATATGTCATTACTAAAGCCTTTTCATCAGGTGATGAATCATCAGCTCAAATTAATAGTATTCGTTTTAAAAATTGGAAAAATGATCCAATGAGAAATTATCATTCCAGATCTACTCCTCATGATCTTCAATTTGAAGAAAGAGGAACTTATAGTAACACATGACCCATCCGGAGTCGAGTATATTATCACCAATGCACATCCAAGGCAAAGAACTGTCTTCAATAACCAACACAAGTTCATCTGGCACATTTTGTCCTCACTCATGCGCACTTTGAGAAGAAAGAGGAACTTATAGTAACACCTGACCCATCCGGAGTCGAGTATATTATCACCAATGCACATCCAAGGCAAAGAACTGTCTTCAATAACCAACACAAGTTCATCTGGCACATTTTGTCTTCACTCATGCACACTCTGAGAAACTTCCCAGGAGGTCACCAATCCTTGGATTACTCCCAGTGAAGCACGCTTAAATGTGGAGTAACTAAGGAAATGAGCTCTCTAAAAGAAAGATGCATCTTGTTGGAATAAGTAGCCTGCTAAATCCCTTTAAAACAATCATGAGGGGTATTACATACACCCCACCTTGAGAAAAACAACGCCTAACACTTTTCGAAATAGTTTTGGGATGACTTTTCAGACTTCTCTGCCCTTGGGCCGGACCAATTAAGACCATGATATGTTTAATCATCGCATCCTTAAATGTGGAGACACGATTATGTGTCTATAGAAAGGCCCCACTTTGACTGTGGTTCAGGAAACCGAAAGTCAAAGTATACTTTGTTAGCACCGAGAACGATTCTAAACGTTCAGTTGCTTACTGATCTATATACGCTGGTCTCTATAAAACAAATTTAGTACGCAGGATAATAACTACAAGCAATGTGATTAATTGCAGAAGAAGATGTTAGCAGATAGGTGCAAACAACTCAGATAAGCACATAATGATGCAATAATGCAAACTTAGACTCTCTAAGGATGCACAAGACACTATGCAAGGATTAAGGTAATGCAAAGGTAATGGATGGCACGTCATGGAAGGTCAGTGTTATGGAAGACTAAAATGTATAAAATATGTTGTATTCCAGGTTTTAATGATGACAAATCATGTTATTGATTCTAGGAAAATTAGTTGAGTCTAGGAAATTAATTTTGTATCTTCGAATTAATTTTAATATTGTCTTGAGTGTAATTTATTTAATTATAACATGTGGAGAAATGGTTATGAGTTTAATCTAGTCAAGTTATTTAAAAAAATTAATTCATATGCTCGAAATATTTTATATTATAAAATTGCTAATGTCATGGAATATTATTTTGAATAAAAATAATCTCCATGATGTTCGACGAGAATATGTTTGTTACTTTCCTGAAGAATGAATAGCTGAAATCATGGGCATAACAAACTGAGCTATTGCGAAGGACACTAATTTCAAGCTGTTGTTCCTGGATTCTCGGGAGTCCGTTCCTAGAATCTTGGAGGAGTAACCAACTACCCATGAAGATAGCGCACAACAACTCGGCGCTGAAACTATAGGTGGTGGTTGCATGAATGTGGATTTAGTGGAAATAACAGCTTGGTTATAATGGCTACCTCAACGGATAGATCATGGGTCATTAACACTCACATCTATGTGATGGAGCAAAAATAGGAGCTGCTATGGTATTCTATTTATAGCTCGACAATCAACCAAAATAAACAATACTTTCCGGATTTATTGTAATATTTTATGTGAAAGTTTATTTTCGTTATTACTCTTCAAAGCAATTATTGTAATATTTTTCGAGTGTGGGTTGAGAGAACTTAAATCTTGTATTCAAGAGAGGGAAAGCAGAAAGAAAAAGAGAAGAGAGAAAGAGAAGACTTCTAGTGAAGTTAAGTGAGGAAAGTCACGTGTTCAGGGGGAACAAGGTGACTGGGAACTAGTTCCTAGAGGAACTGAGTGAGGATTGATTTATAATAAGTTGTAATAACTTTTATAAATAAAAGAGTAAGGTTTCTTCTAAAGAATTAAGGAAAAAAATCTTGTTAAAAGGATCTTCGTGTGTTCTTACTCATTACTCTTTCACTTTATTATCTTTCTAATTTAGTTTATCAGCAAAAAGTTTGAAAATATCCCCAACTACAATTCACCGCCCTCTTGTAGTTGATCTAGTGTTTATACTAGACTAATAAAATACAACGCAAGGTCAAGGTTTTGCAAGGCTAGGAGATCTGGATATGTAGAATGATGGAAGATCATAGATGAATAGAATGACTTTCGAAAATCGTTTTAAGTGAATAATCGAGGTCCGCAAACGAGGTCCACATATTGCAACTTTTCGAGAGTTTGATTTGATTTGGAGGAACCACCTCATATATAGGAAGCACCCATTTTATGTGAGCTTGTCTTGAATTAGGCATGTACTTGATTTGATATTGAAATGTATTTTATATGTCTTGAACGTTCAGAGTTTTTAGTGGGGATTCTTCATTCGCAAATTGATACAGGCAAAGTCAAATATTGCCAGAGACCATGGAATTGTCACAGAGTCCTTCAGGGACAAAGAAAGTTTGGATTCAAAATTTAAAAGTTTAAATTTGTGACTCAAATGAATGTAGGTGGGAAAAGACTTTAATGAGGCTATGTTAATACTCGAGTCTATGTCGGGATCTAGAAAGAATTATGCTCCTCAACTCTATAAATTCACATTATTAGACCATGACTAAAATAATTTATTTTATTGGAGCGATCGGACCTCGAGATGATATGTATCCTTGTGGAATCAGACCATAGTAGTTCTCGATCTGATTTGTTTTTATTTTTAATTTTTTTGTGTCCTAACTTTTGACTAGGCCGCCCTTTCGGGTTTTCAACCTAGCAGGCACGAACATACCTTGAAAAAGGAGTTAGGGTTAATGAAAGGTTTAAGGCTTGAGGTTTAAATGATAGATGTTTAATTGGTTTGGCAAATGTAAGGATCATGGATTTGGTTTATATGGATTGAAGAGATTTGAATGAGAGGTAGAACTTGTGTGCAAGCCCCCTAACTTGATTTTTTATTTCTTTGCCTTTGGCTCTTCCTTTTTTGCATTTTTTCCTTTTTGTGTTGTGTGTTTTCTTTTGCTTTTTTTTCGCACTTAAATTCTTTTCACTTTTTTATTTTTGCCTGACATTTTTTTTTATTTTTTTTAAGTAGTAATGCTTGCCCATAAGTTTTTGGTAATGGGTATTGGAAGGCTTGAAGGCTATTTTGTGGAGCTTTGGGTTTGAATAGACTATTTGGCTAATGGATATAATATATGGCTTATGGATGATGGAGGGAAGAGGAAAATAACTCATGATCCGAAGTATGTCCTTTTTTCATATTTCCTTATTTTTTCAGATTTTATTTTTATTAGTCAAGATCATTAGGTGATTTGAGTTTTATCATTCAACTCGAAGCATAACTGATAGAAGGCCAATGAAAAATAAAAAGAAAAATAACAAAATTAAAATGAAAAGGCTATGATAGATGAAGTCCTATGGTGATATAGACTCAATGGCAAATGATAGAAATGGCTCAGGGTAAGAACTCTCTGACTCATCTTCGGAAACCAGAAATAAAGACTATACCCTTTTGAATTGTTGATGCATTGCCTAAGGGGTTATTAATGATGATGATTCTCGTTGCAACGAGTATTAGAAGTCTATTGGCATCGATCATGCTTCGCAGCTCATTAATGGTACTCAACACTAGATGTTAAGTGGAATTATGCCATTGGGATTCGCGGTAAAAATGTAAGTTTCTCCTTTTGAATTTTATTTTAGGTGAAGGGTTCGGAGTGAATCTTATAGAAGTGATCACGCCTTTATTATGAAGGCGGTAGATGTAATATCCCCAAGTTCTAATTTTATTTAGTTAATAACTAATCTTAATTAATAAACCAAAAGTAAATCAATTTTTAGTAAATAAAAATTTCCAAGTTAAGTTACTTTACTCTTTTAAATGAAGTTCATAAATTAAATTACTAAGAGTCTTTAGTCAACCTTGTAAGTAATTTGGAGTTTGGATGTAATACTTATGGTGAGTAATAAAATTCTAATGGCCCCTTACCTAGTCCATAAGCCCAATTTAGAAAAGAAATTCCAAATCATAATAAGGAGCCCAATTCCAACTAAATATCAGTAAACCAGAAATAAAAGAAAAAGAGGAAAATAATCTTCCTCCTTTGTCAATGGCGTGTAAGACTACAACTCTCAAGCCATGGAATTCTTCTTCTTCCCTTGTTTTGACAAAACCAGCAAACATTTTATAATTATACTTTTTCCCTCACAAACTCATTAAACCCACTGAAATTCACTCAAAAACAATGGTTAAGCTTCTTGTTTTTCTTGAAAATCCATGGATGCTCATGATTTGGTGAATTTTTAATTCTGAAATTCATCTTGTGAGATAGCAATTCCTCTATAAATAGGGAGATTGAGTTTGAAATTTTCCTCACAAATCAACAACAATTCATAAAATTAAATCAACTAAAAGAAAGTGAAAACAGAATTTCAATTCCTCTGTTCTTCTGTTTCGGCCACCACCACAACCACCACACAGCCACCACCTCCCCACTTTCCGACCACCTTTGGCGAGCCCGCACCCAGCCGACCAACCGCCGACCGTCGCCCTCCTCTCTCGCTGCACCTTCGTCTCCTTCGACCCCCCCTGCACACTCGTCTCTCTCTCTCTCCTCCGCGACACCGCCGCACCACCGCGCACCACCCCCTTACCTTTCTGCCCGTCACTATTGCCTCGCCTGTCGCCGTCGCCGCCGCGAACTGACGCCACCAGCAGGCCTCCGTCGCTGACCCACATTCTTTCTCTCACTCCTGCGTGTGTGTGTTTGGTGTAGGTAATACTAAATTCCCCTTTTTGTGTTAACTTTATAGTTTAGTTTACAAATTCCTAATTGAGTTAAACAATAAACATATTTGTACTTCTAAAAAGTTTATCCAAGTGATAACAATAAGATTAGTACAAGCTTATAACAAATTAAGAAAATTACTCACCAATAATAGCTCACCTAAGTTTAGCAAATGTTATTATAGTAGTATAAAATTTATGTTATCAAGCTTTAGATTATTTAAGTTATAGCATATACCCGTGAATTAGTCCAAAAGTTATAATAATATATTACTTGTAATTTCAATAAGTAGCTCACTTATATGAATGCAACTATGATATATTATAAGCTTATAATATGACTAATTGAAGGATAATCCTTTTAATTCGATTTTTAAGTAATATCTATAGAAATAAGTTTAAAGGTTTGGATAAACTATTATAACTTCATTATATTACGTAATCACTAAATAAGTTAGACTTTATAACTTATATAAACAATACTATAAACTAAGAATCATACTTAAGGAGCACTTATATTAATTTCTAATTTATAAAATACTCGTTTTGAAACTTAAAAGAACTCGTTCCTCGGAGCTCAGTAAGGACGATATCAAGGACGTAAGAAGAGGATTATTATTATTATATTATTCTGCAATCAAGGTAACAACTACTGTTGGTACCCGCAATTCCTTTGAAATGCATTTTTTATAATATGTTACGGAAATGATGGTTTATGAACATGTGTTTTTGAGTTGCGGGAATATTATTACATGTTTTGATTACGTATCCTGAGATTTAACAATTTTAAAAGACTGAAAGATACTGAGTTACAGAGGTATATTGATCACTGAAAATGATATTGTTTATGAAATATTGAGGGAAGTTACTATATTACACTGATCACTGTTAAAATAAAAGAAACGTAACATGATAACGTAAAGTGAAAGAACTGGTTGGTTGTACCTACTGACTGACTGAAGGTCGTGCACGTACCGTACTGTTTACTGGGGCACTGGCCCGCTACTGTCTACTGGGGCACTGGCCCACTACTGTTACTGGTGTAGGGTAATGCCCGGGGCCAAGGCCCTTGCACAGTGGTGCATACACATACTGGGAGACGTCCCAGCACTGACTGATGTACATCAACCAGAGTAAAAACTGATGAAATGGAATCATGGACTATTAAAGTGAATTGAATGAATATTGTTTTCGCAAATGTTTGAATTATTCTTTCTCCCTGTTTTGTAAATAAAATGAGTTGAAATGAGTTTACGTTGCTAGGGTAGTTTGTTACTGAGCCTCGGCTCATAACGTTTTGTATTTATGTTTTAGGTACTGCTGGGGACGATGGTACTGCGTAGTGGCAAGGATTACCACCTTATTAAATCATCTAGTAATAGTGCTACTAACTTGTAAGGTTAAGTTAACTAGAATGTAAGACCATATACTTTAATATAAGTTATCATTGCCATGTCATGTAACGTTAACGTTGTTTACTTTATTATATTATAAGAAATTTAAGTTATCACTATTATATCTCTTAATGTTAATTATGTTATAAGATTGTAGCCTTGCACCTTCCTAACCGAAGGTGCGGCAGTAATGCCTCGACTAAATAGGTATGCCGCTACTAATTGGATTATCTTAAATAGTGAATTAGTAGTCGGGGCGTTACAGAGTGGTATCAGAGCAAACGGTTCTGAACCATAACGTTTAACCCCATGGTTTTACGTTAAATAAAAATATCTAAGTTATAAAGAAGATTTAAAGGTACATTGGTTAAATTATAGATAAAATAAGGAATTATGGTTAAATTAAATTAAGTAAATTGAAAACTAAAAATATTTATAATGAGTGTGAGCGTAGGATGCGGGAAATGGGAATATTTTATAATTTTATTTCAACGTAACTGTAAATTGACATGCAGAATGTCGACCGTTGATGTCAACAACGATGTTACAAATGGTGCTGAAAATGTGCACGTGGAGGATGTGCATATAGAGGATGACCAGGATGATGATTATGAACCTTTAGACAGAAATGCAGAAAGGATGGAAAGGTTGGAAAATATGAGCACTATGTTAGCTGAGTTAATCCAAGAATCCCGGAGGAAGGTAGTTACTAATGAAAATGAGAGCGCTGCGATGTTCAAAAAGTTCTCATCTCTTAACCACCTTTATATGATGGTAAGCCTGGTCCAGTGGCGTTTGAAGATTGGATTAATCGCATTGATCAGCTGTTTGAAACCTTGCAATGCCCTGAGAAATGGAGGGTAGACTTTGCTGTATTTTATCTCTCGGGCCAAGCAAGTTTATGGTGGAAGATTGTTAAAGAAAAGAAAAATGAACCTGGGTTTGGATGGAGCAAACTTCAAGATTTGATGCGAGATAAATTTTACCCTCCCTCACTTAGGATGCAGAAAGAAGATGAATTCCTTCACTTACAGCAAGGTACAATGAGTGTTTTGGAATATGCTAATAAGTTCATGGAGCTTTCGAGATTCGCACCTGAGCTGGTAACTAGTGAGCAGTCAAGGATGAACCGTTTTGAGCGAGGTCTTCTGCTCAAATATCAGGATAGGTTGGCATCTCAAAGGTTCACTTCATACCAGGATATGGTTGATGTTGCTATTAATGTGGAACGCGTAGTATTGCTTCGAGAATCTCAGAATAGTAACTTTAAAAGGAGGAATGATGGGAGGAATGATAATCAAGGAGGGGCAAAAAGGCCTAATCAAGGGAGCCAAAATTTCAGGAGAAATGATAGTGGTCAATCTGATTATAGGGGTCAAGGTTATCATGGAGGTAACCGAGTCCATAGTAACTTCAGGGCACCTGTGAACAAACCTCAGGAGTGTGCCAAGTGTGGAAAAAGGAATCATTCAGAGAGTGAATGTCGTGTTGGCTCAAATGCTTGCTATAGATGTGGGAGTCGTGATCATTATGTCAGGGATTGTTCTAAGCCACCGGGAGCAAATAATAGCATTGGAGGAACGTCTTCAGCTGGTACTAATCGCAACCGAAACAACAACACCGCCGGAGCATATCGTAATCCACCACGATAAGCACCGACAGGAAGAATCTATGTCATGAGGCAAGATGAGGCTGAGAATGATGACACTGTTATTACCGGTACCTTTTCTATCCATTCTTTGCCTGTCCATGTTTTATTTGATTCTGGAGCTTCACATTCTTTCATTTCCCCATTGTTTGCCAAAATCCTGAACTTGCAACCATCATGTGACTTTTCCTCTCTAAATGTTGCCCTACCTACTGGAGAAACTGTGAGATGTAGAGTCATGTATAGAAATTGTCCAATTGTGTTGGGGAAAGTTGAATTTCTAGTTGGCCTTGTAGAATTTGAGTTGTCTGAGTTTGATGTGATTTTGGGGATGAAT
Organism: Beta vulgaris subsp. vulgaris; assembly: GCF_026745355.1. NCBI lineage: Eukaryota > Viridiplantae > Streptophyta > Magnoliopsida > Caryophyllales > Amaranthaceae > Beta > Beta vulgaris. Next base: position 25,852,149 of record NC_079210.1, on the reverse strand, counting down.
TGGTTGACTAAATATGAGGCTGACATTAATTGTGTTAAGCAGAGTGTGACCCTCAAAGCACCTGATGGGTGTAGAATTTCATAACAAAAATTTGTGACAAAACCTCAAATCCAAATTGTTTATGGGTTGAGAGCTCAAAAGATGCCTGAGTTTGACTATTTTGGGTACCTTTGTAGTGTCATAGATGTAAATTCCCCTAAACCTTCCATAGCTGATATACCTGTGGTTTGTGAATACCCAAATGTGTTTCCCGATGAGATACCTGGTATGCCCCCACGAAGGGAATTAGATTTTAGCATCGAGATAATCCCAGGATCAGCCCCCATATCCAAGGCACCCTATAGGATGGCCCCAACCGAGTTACAAGAATGGAAGAAACAATTAGATGAGTTACTTGAAAAGGATATATTCGACCGAGTGTGTCACCTTGGGGAGCCCCAGTTTTATTTGTGAAGAAAAAGGATGGAAGTTTAAGGTTATGCATTGATTATAGGGAATTAAACAAGATCACCATTAAAAATAAGTACCCATTACCCTGCATAGATGATTTGTTTGATCAACTTCGAGGTGCAAAAGTCTTTTCGAAAATAGATTTGAGGTCTGGTTACCATCAACTTCGTATCAAGCCTGAGGATATTCCAAAAACTGCCTTTAGAACCCGGTATGGCCATTATGAGTTTGTTGTTATGCCTTTTGGGTTAACCAATGCACCATCTGTATTTATGGACTTAATGAACCGTGTCTTCAAGCCATACCTAGACAAGTTAGTGGTTGTTTTCATTGATGATATTTTAGTGTACTCTAAGAACATGGAGGAACATAAGGAGCATTTGAGGAAAATAATGGAGATGTTAGTGGAAAATCAATTATATGCTAAGCTGTCAAAGTGTGAATTCTGGCTCAAGAAATATCATTTTTGGGTCATATTATCTCTGAAGAAGGTGTGTCTGTGGATCCCGAGAAAATAAAAGCAATAGTGGAGTGGCCTAGACCAACTAATGTTTCTGAAGTTCGGAGTTTCATGGGATTAGCTGGCTATTACAGAAGATTTGTGCAAGATTTCTCTAGAATTGCCTTACCCATAACCAAACTTGTGAGGAAGAATGTCAAATATAAGTGGACTGAGGAGTGTGAGACTGCCTTCCAAGAACTTAAAAGAAGACTCACCACTGCCCCTGTTCTTACCCTTCCATCTGGAACCGAGGGATTTGTTATCTATAGTGATGCCTCCAAACACGGGTTAGGTTGTGTCTTAATGCAAAATGGAAAGTGATAGCATATGCCTCTCGCCAACTCAAAACACATGAACAAAATTATCCCACCCATGACCTTGAACTTGCTGCTGTTGTCTTTGCCCTCAAAATTTGGAGACATTACTTATATGGAGCCTCGTGTCAAATTTTCACTGATCACAAAAGCCTCAAATATATCTTCACCCAAAAAGAGCTCAACATGAGGCAACATAGGTGGCTAGAACTCCTGAAAGACTATGATCTTGATATTCAATATCATCCTGGAAAAGCTAATGTAGTTGCTAATGCCCTGAGTCGTAAATCTCACCTGAAAACCATCGTGTCTATTCCTCGAGCCATTCATGATGATTTGATGAAGATGGAGGTAGAACTCATTCAGAAGAAAAAGGGTGCTTGTCTGAATGCAATAGAGGTAAGGCCGTGCTTAATGGATGAAATAAAGGGAGCTCAGGGAAAGGATTCACAATTGGAACGAATAAAGGTGGATGTGAAGAATGGGAAGTCACCTGGTTTTGTGATCCAAGAAGATGGAACTTTGAGGTTTCAAGGAGATTATGTGTTCCAAATGATGAAAATTTGAAGAAAAGGATTTTGACTGAGTCTCACAATGCACCATACTCAATTCATCCTGGAGGAAATAAGCTGTACAAGGATTTAAGGCAGGTGTACTGGTGGAGCAATATGAAACAGGAAGTAGCAGACTTTGTGGCTAAATGCCTAACATGCCAGAGGATTAAAATAGAACACCAGAGGCCAGCTGGGTTGTTGCAGCCTTTGGATGTGCCAGAGTGGAAATGGGATTCCATATCGATGGATTTCATCTTGGGTTTGCCTATGTCAACCAAGGGAATGAATGCCATTTGGGTTATTGTGGATCGGTTGACAAAGTCGGCACATTTCCTAGCAGTGAAGAGTAATTGGAGTTTGGATCGATTGGCTGAATTATATATGAACACGATAGTACGCTTACATGGAGTGCCTAGCTCGATTGTTTCTGATCGCGATTCAAGATTTCAAGCAAAATTCTGGAAAGAGTTACAGAAAGCTCTGGGAACAAGGCTTAACTTTAGTACTGCTTTTCATCCAACAACAGACGGACAGACAGAAAGGACAAATCAGATTGTGGAAGATATGCTTAGAGCTTATGTTTTGGATTTTCAAGGAACTTGGGAGAAATTCTTACCTTGTGGAGTTTTCGTACAACAACAGTTATCAAGCCACTATTGGGATGGCTCCCTATGAAGCACTTTATGGCAGGAAATGTCGCACGCCCTTGTGCTGGAGCGATATTGATGAAGCACGTGTCATAGGTCCAGAATTGATTCAGGAAACCACAGATAAGATCCGCTTGATACAATCAAGAATGAAAGCAGCTCAGAGTAGACAAAAGAGTTATGCAGATCGACGGAGAAGACCATTGGAGTTTATGGTAGGAGATTACGTATTCTTGAAAATATCACCCACGAAAGGAATCATGAGATTTGGCCAATCAGGGAAGCTGAGTCCAAGGTATATTGGACCATATGAGATCTTAGAACGGGTTAATGAGGTAGCATATCAGTTAGCATTACCGACTGACCTGGACAAGGTCCATAATGTATTCCATGTGTCGATGTTGCGCAAATATGTCCCAGATCCGAGCCACATTATTAGACACGAGCCTTTACAGCTACGAAATGACTTGACCTATGAGGAGAAACCAATTGAAATACTTGACCGAAGAGAAAAGCAACTGAGAAGTAAGGTGATCCAAATGGTGAAAGTTCTATGGGCTAACCACTTGACTTCTAAAGCTACTTGGGAAGTAGAAGAACAAATGAGAGCAAAATATCCCCACCTTTTCTCTTAGGGTGATATGATCTTTATGTAATGAATGCTTTAATTGAAATTTATATGATACTGCATGATCTGAATGTTTGACGAAATGATTTATGACATTGCTTATTTCGCATATATCATATGGATTGAATTTTTATATGAATGTATATGTTATCAATGATATAGGTTCTAACTGAGCTCCAGTTTCGAGGACGAAACTTTTTCTAAGAGGTGAAGGATGTAATATCCTCAAGTTCTAATTTTATTTAGTTAATAACTAATCTTAATTAATAAACTAAAAGTAAATCAATTTTTAGTAAATAAAAATTTCCAAGTTAAGTTACTTTACTTTTTTTAATGAAGTTCATAAATTAAATTACTAAGAGTCTTTAGTCAACCTTGTAAGTAATTTGGAGTTTGGATGTAATACTTATGGTGAGTAAGAAGCCCAATTCCAACTAAATATCAGTAAACCAGAAATAAAAGAAAAAGAGGAAAATAATCTTCCTCCTTTGTCAATGGCGTGTAAGACTACAACTCTCAAGCCATGGAATTCTTCTTCTTCCCTTGTTTTGACAAAACCAGCAAACATTTTATAATTATACTTTTTCCCTCACAAACTCATTAAACCCACTGAAATTCACTCAAAAACAATGGTTAAGCTTCCTGTTTTTCTTGAAAATCCATGGATGCTCATGATTTGGTGAATTTTTAGTTCTGAAATTCATCTTGTGAGATAGCAATTCCTCTATAAATAGGGAGATTGAGTTTGAAATTTTCCTCACAAATCAACAACAATTCATAAAATTAAATCAACTAAAAGAAAGTGAAAACAGAATTTCAATTCCTCTGTTCTTCTGTTTTGGCCACTACCACAACCACCACACAGCCACCACCTCCCCACTTTCCGACCACCTTTGGCGAGCCCGCACCCAGCCGACCAACCGCCGACCGTCGCCCTCCTCTCACGCTGCACCTTCGTCTCCTTCGACCCCCCCTGCACACTCGTCTCTCTCTCTCTCCTCCGCGACACCGCCGCACCACCGCGCACCACCCCCTTACCTTTCTGCCCGTCACTATTGCCTCGCCTATCGCCGTCGCCGCCGCGAACTGACCCACCAGCAGGCCTCCGTCGCTTGACCACATTCTTTCTCTCACTCCTGCGTGTGTGTGTTTGGTGTAGGTAATACTAAATTCCCCTTTTTGTGTTAACTTTATAGTTTAGTTTACAAATTCCTAATTGAGTTAAACAATAAACATATCTGTACTTCTAAAAAGTTTAGCCAAGTGATAACAATAAGATTAGTACAAGCTTATAACAAATTAAGAAAATTACTCACCAATAATAGCTCACCTAAGTTTAGCAAATGTTATTATAGTAGTATAAAATTTATGTTATCAAGCTTTAGATTATTTAAGTTATAGCATATACCCGTGAATTAGTCCAAAAGTTATAATAATATATTACTTGTAATTTCAATAAGTAGCTCACTTATATGAATGCAACTATGATATTATAAGCTTATAATATGACTAATTGAAGGATAATCCTTTTAATTCGATTTTTAAGTAATATCTATAGAAATAAGTTTAAAGGTTTGGATAAACTATTATAACTTCATTATATTACGTAATCACTGAATAAGTTAGACTTTATAACTTATATAAACAATATTATAAACTAAGAATCATACTTAAGGAGCACTTATATTAATTTCTAACTTATAAAATACTCGTTTTGAAACTTAAAAGAACTCGTTCCTCGGAGCTCAGTAAGGACGATATCAAGGACGTAAGAAGAGGATTATTATTATTATTATTATTCTGCAATCAAGGTAACAACTACTGCTGGTACCCGCAATTCCTTTGAAATGCATTTTTTATAATATGTTACGGAAATGATGGTTTATGAACATGTGTTTTTGAGTTGCGGGAATATTATTACATGTTTTGATTACGTATCCTGAGATTTATACAATTTTAAAAGACTGAAAGATACTGAGTTACAGAGGTATATTGATCACTGAAAATGATATTGTTTATGAAATATTGAGGGAAGTTACTGTATTACACTGATCACTGTTAAAATAAAAGAAACGTAACATGATAACGTAAAGTGAAGGAACTGGTTGGTTGTACCTACTGACTGACTGAAGGTCGTGCACGTACCGTACTGTTTACTGGGGCACTGGCCCGCTACTGTCTACTGGGGCACTGGCCCACTACTGTTACTGGTGTAGGGTAATGCCCGGGGCCAAGGTCCTTGCACAGTGGTGCATACACATACTGGGAGACGTCCCAGCACTGACTGATGTACATCAACCAGAGTAAAAACTGATGAAATGGAATCATGGACTATTAAAGTGAATTGAATGAATATTGTTTTCGCAAATGTTTGAATTATTCTTTCTCCCTGTTTTGTAAATAAAATGAGTTGAAATGAGTTTACGTTGCTAGGGTAGTTTGTTACTGAGCCTCGGCTCATAACGTTTTGTATTTATGTTTTAGGTACTGCTGGGGACGATGGTACTGCGTAGTGGCAAGGATTACCACCTTATTAAATCATCTACTAATAGTGCTACTAACTTGTAAGGTTAAGTTAACTAGAATGTAAGACCATATACTTTAATATAAGTTATCATTGCCATGTCATGTAACGTTAACGTTGTTTACTTTATTATATTATAAGATGTTTAAGTTATCACTATTATATCTCTTAATGTTAATTATGTTATAAGATTGTAGCCTTGCACCTTCCTAACCGAAGGTGCGGCAGTAATGCCTCGACTAAATAGGTATGCCGCTGCTAATTGGATTATCTTAAATAGTGAATTAGTAGTCGGGGCGTTACAGTAGATCTTATGGAAATGATTACGCCTCTAATATGGAGGCGATCAAAAGTAATCTTCATGACTCTAAATGAAGTTTGGGTCGTGATAGTGCGATTGATGAGCTTTAGAGTGGGCTCACTTTTTTTTTTTTTTTGCGCTCCATTAGGCGCTCCAAAGTTATAATCTCTTGACCAGTCATGAACATAATCGAGTGGACCACGCTTGTGAATTTTAAGGAATGAATTTTGAAATGAGAAATGGAAACGAGAAATGGGAATGGGAAATGGAAGATTGGACATGAGAAATGGGAATGATTAGAAATGGGTATGGTTATGGACTAGTATGGGGGTGACCATGATGGAGACATGGGCCTAGCTAAATGCATATGTAGACATGGACTAGACTGAAATATACGCAAGCAGACATAATGATTGGACTTTACTGAGTACTAGACTTTGCACTTACAATAACCAGACTAGACTCAAAGAAGGATAGACAAATAAATGTTGTTAGACTTAGGAGATGAACTTTTACAGTCCAAAGACTGACTAAGGTTTATAATATGATGCAAACTAGACCTAGGGAAATTATATAGTCTTAAGACTGAACTTTTATAGTCTGAAGACTGACTACGGTTTACATATAATGCAAACTAGACCTAGGGAAATTTTATAATCCTAAGACTGACTTTTATAGCCCGAAGACTGACTAGCGTTTACATATAATGCAAACTAGACATAGGGAAGTTTTACAGTCCTAAGACTGACTTTTATAGTCTGAATACTAACTAGGGTTTACATATAATGCAAACTATACCTAGGAATTTTTATAGTCCTAAGACTGAAATCTTATTGTCCGATGACTAACTAAGGATTACATATAATGCAAACTAAACCTAGGGAAATGTTATAGTCCTAATACTGAACTTTTATAGTCCGAAGACTGACTAGGTTTACAAATAATGCAAACCAAACCTAGGGAAATTTTGTAGTCTTAAGACTGACTTTTATAGTCTAAAAACTAACTCGGGTTTACATATAATGCAAATAGGCCTATGGAAATTATGTAGTCCTAAGACTGAACTTTTATAGTTCGAAAACTGACTAGGATTTACATTTAATGCAAACTAGACCTAGAAAAATTTTATAGTCCTAAGACTGGGATTTTATAGTATGAAAAGTGACTAAGGTTTACATATATTGCAAACTAGACCTAGAAAATTGGCTTATCTAGGTAACTAGGAAAACCCGAATATTTGCAGAGGATAAAGATTAAAAGTAATAATTAAAGTACTCTTTGTGATTATACCATGAGTTTCTTTTTAGAGCACAATTGATAATATGAAATAATAATCTTGTTCGCAACTTTTAGGTAGTTATTAATCCTTTAGGAAAGGGTTTGTTAGTGCTATATTAACTCAATGTAGTAAGTAATAAGTACAATCACCATAACCTGATTGATATTACACTATTTGAAAATAGATTGGATGTGATATGTATATAGAACATTTTCTAAATAGATTGCTATTGAAAATGTGGATTAGTGGGTTATATTCATTAATACAAGTTTATATGTGGGTTTAAATTATCATGTTCTACATAAGTTGCTAATTAGTTTAAAGATATCTCATTTATAGTCTTTTGTGTTAATCATTTATAATTAAGTCAGACTTGCTATGTGGATTCATGTTGAGAATTTCCAGTCATGTTATGTATTAATATATAGCTATTTGTAGTTATAATATACTCCCTGGTTGTGAGACAAACATTAATTGACGAAGTGTTAATGATTCAATTGTATGAAGGTCGAGGTGCATGGTGGTAAGTGAAACTCCAAGTTGAAGTATTATTGGTTTATGGTTTAAGTACCTTGTATTGGTGTTAGAAAGTGACTTAAATAACTGGAATGGGGTAAATTCTCTCTATGAATTGTTAGTCGTGAAGGTCTTAAACTTGGTAATCTAATGTTAATTTTTTTTAGTTATAGCTAAAATGATTTTCTTGTCGGTTATGACTTTAAAAAGATGAGTAATTAGATGAAAGTTTGTAGTCAGGTAAAGATTACATAATCTGACTAGAGTTATCAATGATGCTATGTGGAAGAATAGTTTGAGTATACTGCTTAAATGGGTCAACCTAATTAATAACCTACATGAAGTCGAAGGGATTAACTAAGTTGTACTAATAATAAGAAGAGTACGGGAGTTAGTTTACTTAATTATGGATTAGAAGACTGAAGACGTGGTTAATAAAGTATTTTAGTTTGATAACTATAAATGGAATAAGATAATAAAGTCAAACTACTCGACTAGTGATTCACTAAAGTAAATTAGTGCTTATGCTTAACTATGTAAATCAATATAAGTTGTGAATTACTTAGGTGAAGTCCCACTTAGATAATGGAATTGTTTTAATGAGATAAACTCGCTCTATGACTATATATGAGTATAGTCCGTAATTGGTTTTACCATTGATCATGTTAATTAGAACTCAGCTAATGGTATAATTTGGATCATATTTACTTACTTATAATCCACCTTTGATTGATGAAGCTTAAGTTGTGTGTTTTAAGTTAACTCTCATTAGTTAATTCTAACTGAGAGACCATTTGCTATTGTGGTTGGTATTGACCAGATATGATTGCTTATGAGTGTGGTAATTTATAAGTTTATGATTGGAATTGGAATTGAAAAGCATATATGTATCAATTTTGAAATATGTATTTATAAGAGTTATATGTTAAATGATTATGGTTATCTACGGAGAAATCTTTTGGTTTGGTTAGTTATTCAAAGATCGTTGTTAAGAATTACTAAATTATTGGATGAGTTATATGAATCGAAAGGAATCTAAAAGGGGAAAGTAGCCTTGTCCGAGTCGACGGATGAGGTGACACGAACATTGCCCCATGGAATGCGAACCTTGGGGGTCTCACATGGAAACCTACCCATTGCTCCGTGGGGCGATAATCAGGCGATATATCAGGTAATGTGAAACATTAGATGACTGATTGAATCAGCGGAAAAATGTACTCCGGACTAGTAGCGATTATTGGCCAAAAGTAAAGTGAATGGTTAGGTAAAGACCCCACTGTCAGAGTGTAAGTTTTGTCTCCTCCGCCGCGTTCTCTTTCCCCCTGGTTAAAAAGAATGTTATCTCAAAGTATGAAAGTTGTTTCGATATTGGATTCCCTATAAGGAATCGTATCAGGTAAGTAATGAATGTTTATTAACTAGATGAATATGAATATCGATATTGGTTTCCTAATAAGGAGACATATCATGGTAAGTGATACTAATGTTGGATTCCCGATAAGGAATCGTATCTTGTTATGTGAATTTCCAATAAGGAATCATATCTTGTTATGTGGATTCTCGATAAGGAATCGTTATAATGAAAGTTATTGTGAAATTTATTGCATGATAAGAGGTTGTTTATAAAATATAAGAAAGTGATTGATAGAGTATGAAAGCTTAAGTTTGAATTTCCATTAGGAAATAGACTAAAGGAAATGGAGAATATTGTTTATATCAAAGTTGGTGACCAAAAAATCCTTTTATGGAATCGTGGTAAGTTGAAAGGTTGATTAAATGAGAATATATGAAACATGTTGTTGTATAATATGAGCACTATAAGAGGGGGGGGTGAATTATAGTGAGAGAATAAGCTATACTTTTTGCGGAATTAAAAGTAAACTTGGGAACAAACAATGGGAACACGAGAGATTTTACGAGGAAAAACTTCCTAGGCCTAGTAGGAAGAAACAACCTCGACCACAAGGGATTTTAAACAACTTTCCACTATAATAGGCCAAAACAACTCTGATTACAACCTATTACTTTTCTCTCGATTCTCAACTTAAGTCACTCAACTCAAGTTCCCAACGACAGTTCCCAACAACTGACGTTTCTCTCAAACTTCACTCGAAGTTCCTTTCTCTTTCTCTTTCTCTTGCTTCACTCAAAGCTTTCTCACACTTACAAGAGTTCACTCAAACCCTTTTCTCAAAAATACACTTTGTAAAATAATGGAAGAGTAATAAACTCGATTAATGTAAGTATGAATTCTCTTAAGGAAAAGGCACTGACACTTTAGATAACTTAAGACAAATTAACTAAGTCAGACACATTTTTCTCAAATGAATTAGGCGCCTATTTATAGACAATTAAGACACTTATCAACATGATCTCCATGATGTTTAATTAATTAATTAAATTAAATTAATTTTTTTATTCCATGTCATGTAAAGCATCCACTAATCCACTACTTCACTTCATAGAAGCAGTAACAAATTACGTGGTTTTTCAAACTTGGAGAATAATTAAACTTATTTAATTTAATTAAATACTTGGAGGATAATTAACTTAAGCCACTAAATCCACTAACTACATAAACGTGTAGCAGTAATTTAGGCGTGCAATCAGATTTTAGGAAATAAATAAATAAAATCTTTAGCTAGTTTTTAGGAAAAATATCTTTTTCAAAATTTTTTAAAAACCGGAAAAACAGTTTTTATATTTTAAAATCCGAAACATTTTAAAAACCGGAAATATATTAATTTTCGAAAACTAAATCTTTTAAATAAAATATAAAAGATAAAAGATAAAATATAAAAAGATAAGATTTGAAAATCAGTTAATTTAAAATCAGAAAATCTTTTTAAAATCTTTTCCTAACAAACTTAAACTAATTCCTAAAATAATGGATCTTAGTCAAAATATCCCTAAAAACTCTAACAACTATATTGGGCACAAATTTCACTTAGGCACAATATTAGTCACTTAGAAGTTACTAAATTAGTTTTAAGTCTTGTTCCCTAATCTTTAAGTCTTGTTCCTACCTTGTTCCTATAGTGCCAGGTCTGTTCCCTTCATGGGAACAGAACCAAGTTCCTTTGAGAATTCACCACGAACTTAATTAAGCTTTTACTCGAGAAGATTAATAAATACCCTAATGTATTCTAATCTTCATTCCATGCTTGATTCTTCATCTCTCGAACATCTTTACTTCGATCTTGATTAATTCTCCGCTTTAATCTTCAATCAAGTATTCTCTTAGCTCGAGCATGAATTACCTTGCAACAACATAAATAAAATATACTATGTCTTTTGTGGTTAGGTCATCTTCAAAACTCAAGGGTCAACAATTTCCCCCTTTTTGAAGATGACAACAAAAGGCATATACTAAAATAATACACATAAGTCATATAAAAAATTTTAACAAAGTATGTAACCAAGTTAAATTAAGTATTATAGACTCGTTATTTTATTTTGTAAAGTGAAATATGAGAACATAATCATGACAAAAAAAATTTACTCTGATTTGCCTTATCTTTCCCCCTTTGGCATCTTCAAAAACATAGTCCACGATTTCAAAAAGATGAATATTATCACTAAAACATCACACCACCAAACTTGTAGAAAAATTGGTTAGTATAAGCAAATAAAGCATTCAACTCTCAAAAACCGCAATCCAAGAATATTAGCCATTCATTTAGACGCACACATGCAAAAAGATCAAACTTAGAATATAACAAATAACATTTCCACTGTAGCATGATTAAAGGAGAAGGATAGAAAAGACAAATATTAAACAAAGTTCATGTTCCCACACAAAAAAAACAAACTAAGCTAGAAAAGTTTATGATTTAGGAGAGGGAGGTTGATCACTTCTTCCACCACATCATGAAGCTTTGCCATCACTTCTTGATGATTTTCGGCCAATGTGTCATTTCCCTTGAGCACAATGTCTTCCAACTTCAACAACCTAGACTTCATTGCTTGAAGGGAATAAGAAAGTTCACCAAGCCGAGCCATATCTCTTGTTGTCCTCCAAGGCTTTGTCAACTTTGTGCATAACCCCTTTTACAACCCATTTAAATCCTTAGCTTCCGTAGCAAACTCCATCATTGCTTCCGAATGACCCATAACCAAGAGAACAAAAATCCAATCTTCTAGCATGAGCTAGAGTATATGTAGAACCAATGGTAGGATTTTGAGAAGAGAGGAGTTCATGAGAAGGATTGGTGCGCTGTTTGTTCCTTAGGTTTGGGAACAGCAGGTTGTTCCTCTGAATGGGAACAACACTGTTTCCTTAGCTTTAGGAACAGAACAGGAGGGTTTTGAGGTAGAGGGAGGGATAGATCATTTTGTGGTGCTAGGGTAGAGGTGAGGCAGATTTTTGTGGAGATGGAGGAAAAGGAGGATTGGTTTCCATGGGAACAGGAGTCGGTTCCCTAGAAGGAGGTAGGTTAGATTCATAATCTTCCCTATCAATCACCTTACTTCATCTTCCTCAAAACTTTCTCTCATCAAGCAAAGGAAAATTAAGCACTTTCATGTTTTGAACCTTTGACTAGCTCTAGTGCTTTTCAAACCGGTTTCACCACCTCATCAACCACCTTCTTCCCTTTCTTTTAGCTTCTTCTTTTCTTTTTCTTTTCTTTTCTTTTTATTTTTCTTTTCTTTTCTTTTTCCCTTTTCATTTTTCTTCTCTTCAACTTCTTTCTTCTTCTTCTCATTTCATCATCCACATCATCATCCTCATCATCATCAAGTTAGCCGCTCCCTTATAACTTCTCCATTCACAACACAAACATTCAAGTTATTCAAGGCACGCACATTCAACATATTTCCCGTGGATACACCAATGGATGAGTTCCCGAAATTTTCACATTAACTTAAGTAGATTTCGGTTACTAAAGCTCCATAGCCAACAACAAACCATTTTCAATACAATGACTCAATGTGTTGAATCATTAAAGAGGGAAAGTTTATGTGTTTGAGAGGCTAAACAATGAATATAAATTAAATCCAACATGCTAACTTGAGCACGTTTGAGAAGACGAGGCAATAAGCTTTCTTAGGATGTGAAAAAAATTTTGTGTAGGGAGAAAGAAGATTATGATCAAGAAATGTTTTTCCCTTTTGACCACCATATTAACAATCAATTGATCAAAAGAGATATCCGAAAATGGATAGGACCACGTTGTTTCTTGAAATAAACATCGTTCCTCTCACGGGAACACCAAGCAATTTACCCAAAATTTTAGCATTAAAATCTATTTGAGTTCCTTTACCAAGTGGAACAATTTCCTTCTTCATCCATGGAAAAGTTTTCACAAAATTCATATCCTAATTTAGGAATCAAACTATTTCCATAACATTTCACAAAAGATTTCCCAACCTTGAAACTTAATCATATTGAGCAATTGACGAAATTTACTCTTTTCACCAAGAAACATCAATAAAAAGTCCATGAATACCTAGATGCCGTGGATTTTTTCGAGCAACTCTGTTGTTCCTCTCTCGGGAACATCGATTCCCCCTCACTTGTTGCATGTGTTCTTCAACCTCCATTTCAACGTTTCTTCATTTTCTTCCTTTTCTTAGAATTCTAGATGAGAATTGGGAGAAATATCCATGGGTGTAGGTGATTCAATTTTAGTGGAGGAAGGAGAGGGTTTTTCGGCTTTGTGGGAGGAGAGAGAGTGAGAAGTGTTTTTGGATTCATATTTTGTGGAGTTATTTTCGGTTTTATGAGAAGGAAAGTAAAATTTGTTTTGGTTTAAGGAAAGAATAAAATGAATATTAAACCGTGTATTGTACACGTTTTTGAAAAAAAATCTTCTATCTAAATAAAAATATCTTCAACTAACTTGAGAGATATAAGGAAAAATCAAATTTTTAGGAAATAAAATCTGAAGAGAATATTTTTGGATTTTTGAAACAAAAAAAATCTAAATTGAACACGCTGGGAACATCGTTTGGGAACAATGAATGGAAACAAGAAATTTTGCTACTTTGGAACTCCATTAATTCTTTTAATCCTTTGTCATCACTTAAGGCATAGAATTGTCTTATGAACAATAAGGGGAATATTATTGGACATTGGTGAGCAGTTTTCAGACATTTTTACTTATACAACATGAAATAATCATATAAGATTGTGATGTATTTAAGCAAACAAAAACATCGAATATGCACATCCAAACATAATGCCAAAGAATTAACACGAAGAGGAATATTGTAGCAATCATTTCAACTTGATTAAGCCAAGTGTGACTACAAAAAAGGGCAAAGATAACTGTTAAATAAGGCTTTACATAACAGTTTTGAGGCGTTATCCAAGTCAATGTAATGGAAAGTAAAACATAACAACTGATGAAAGTGTTATGTTTGCTAGAAAAAACATAACACTCATTTATAATAATACACGTTATACTGCTAGATAACATATTTTGTAAATAAGCGTTATGTTTGTTATTTATATGACAAATTGAAAGAAGGAAATAAATTTAACACATATCTTGAATAACTGTTATGTTTACCTATAATATATATAACATATTTCACCTATAACTATTATCTATGATATTTATTTTTTTAAAATAATCAAATTCTCATTTCACGCTTCTATTGGCAGTAGGCGTTGCACCACGTAGCACAACAATGTCATATGATACAATACATGTATCTTCTGTATAATTAATACTCAACCCATAAAATCTTACAATCAATAGATTGAATATGACATTCCAAACTTTTAAAATTCTTTATATCACAAAATAATTCAACCAACATTCATAATTCTAAAGTTCCAAAAACTACTATATATACTTAGTAATATTATTCTAAATCATAAACAAGATCAAATCTAGCCTATAGCCACATCCACATAATGTCAATATCCAAATCCAAAAATTGATATCCAAATCTTAAATGTATATGTACGTCAAAGAAAGGAATATGGTAAAAACTCATTCATCATCTATTCTTTGAGTTGATCCCTGACTATGTAATCCATACACCTCTTTGAGTTCATCAATGTTATCTTGAGAGGTTGGAGGAGCGCCATGATAGTACTACAGTAACATTGTTTAAAATAATAAGTCATTGATCATGAAAACTAGAAAAGTCATTAAATATAATAGTATGTAGTTAAAGAAAATGAATTAGCTTCTAATTGACACATGCAGAAGTAATTAAGCATATGATACATAACCCATTGTAGTTGAACTAAAGCTTCTAATTGACACATGGCGTAAATAGGAGCACTTTCATTAGTTTCATATATTAGATTCAGACCATCATTCATTTGATACACTCTCACAAGCTCTCGTATGAGTACCAGTCATGTTCTTTTCCCCCATTCTGAACAGCCCTTCATTTAGTTAGGAAACCAAACATCAAATTGCTAACCTCATTAAGATGAACTCTCCATACGAAAACACGAAGACGGAATTGTGGAAGGCCGTAGCAACCAGCAGCCATAATTCCAAGACTTGCTTGATATTTCCAATTGCATATTTTCCAAGTTGGGCGTCGGCAAGCCTCAATATGTCAACCACATTTTCCATCAATATATATGTTGGCTTGAGAAACTCCACAATGTCCATAAACACCACAATTCCCTGGCATGGAGGACCATCGCATATCACATCAACATTTCCATGCACATCCACTATAAGTTGGTTATCTCGACCAAGGTCTCTTCCGCTGTGCATAATCCACTATAAGTTGGTCGGGGAAATCCCGGTTGTTAAACTTGGTCTGCGAGATTGGCAACCTTCGGGACAAGCAATCATGAAGCTTAAAAATCTGAATGTTTGAAAGTATATAGATTTGAATATATTTGTGTTTGAAAGGTATGAGTTTTTGTAGGGAGAATTTGTGTTTCGTAGACGTTCGTAAGTTGGTGCGCTAACTTGGCTTCTAACACGTTTTGCCAGTTTTCTAAAAGTGCGTGTTAACGATTTTCTTTTATGGAGAAGTGAGGACGATGGAGTGGCGGGGAATTGGGTGGTAGCGGTCGAGCAAAGACGTGAGAATGATGGAGTGGTGGGGGTTTGAAAGGGCAAACCTTGAGGTGAAAGAGACCTGGTGGGAAATTAGGAGAGTAATTTTTGTGGCTTTTGTTTTAGGATGTTTAGCTTTAAATTTTCAATTCTTTTTATTAAGTTTTTGCAACAACAATGTCGTTGTAGTAAAATGTAAATTTTTTGGCAAGAAAAACAGGTCGTTGCAATAAACCTGTATAAACAGAAGTAACGACAAATGTCATTGCAATATTTATAGACAAAAGTAGCAACAACTTGAATCGTTGTTATAAAAGGACCCAGAATGTTCCAATGCTCGCGGTCATGTAATTAAGGGAGAAAAAAAAAATGAAAATTTATCTATTGCAACAACTTTGTCGTTGCTAAAGCATGTTTTTAGCAACAACCTCTAAGTCGTTGCCAAAATGTGATTGCGAAAAAAGGGTTTTCTTGTAGTTGATTATGTGTCTACAAGTACATATATCATGCATATTAGAATAATCTAACTTCTGAATTTATCATAGAGGTAATTAACTAAGGTGGTAGTCACAAAGACTTCATTAGATGTTATCATGCCTTAAGCACATGTCGTGGCTACTGTAAGCCTTATGACATAGCTAACCTGATTAAATCTAGTTTGCCTCACAAAGAGTTAAATAATTCTCTGATCATATTCATAATCAGAGGAATTACCAACCTAAACAGAATGCTATGGTCTCATGAACATAAATTAATCACAATTTCAGCATAGATATATATTCTAATCAATTAATGTAAAAGAATTAGAGAGAACACTCAAATAGATTAATTGATAAGCCTACCCATTGTCATTAACAAAAAAAATAGCACAACTTAAAACAAAGAAACCAAACATTTAGAACATAGTAGCACAAACCTTGAAGTATAGAAACGTAATAAAAATAGGGGGAAAAAAGTAAAAATTCACCACAATTTACAAGTTAGAATTTTGTATCTGTAATTTATAATTCAAACTCCACTAAATTCGCAAAATACTCCTACACTCTCTTAAAGTCATCAATCCAAAGTCATTGTAACAACCCGAATTTTCCCGACCAGCTTATAGAGGACTAAGCACATCTAAAGTGACTCTAGTTGAGATAACCTGGACTATTACGATCACACTCACCGAACTACATCGGAGAGTATGGAACTCGATTTCCAATTCTATTTAAATTAATTAACTATTAAAATAATGCCCTAATTCTCAAACTTATTCTCATAAATTTATATAGAAAAACCGGCAAAATTTCCTTTGAAAATAGGGCAACTCTAAAGCAAGAAGTATTATGAACCTATTGCAATTTCAATTAATAAAATCTTACCAAATCATATAACTCAACAACCTCAATGCTTCGAAATATCAAATCAAAAATAAATAATTAACAACTAAGTGTAACAAAGTCAAGCGTCCTCACCCCGAAAACAAATACAACACAAGTAATCTTCCAATGGATAATAGCTTTTACTCTTGAAAGAACAACTCAAAACTCCAACCTCAAACATTTAGGGAAACTGCCACCCACTAAGTGACAAGCCATAGAAATGACAAAACAACATACACACATCAGCAAAGCTGAGTACTAAACCCGTAAATAAACTTAACACATGTTTTGGTGGCTTTTACTTGAAAACAACTCAAAAGTCAACAGTCATCATGCTCAGATTAATCACACAAGTCATAACAAAGTATAACATCAGTTCTATCGAACACATACATCCAATACCATCATTTAATTCACTTCATAGTACACCATCGTTCATGTAACAACAATAAAAGCAGAAGCATGTTTCATATATCTGCACTTAATTAGCTTTCAGCATATTACAATTCCTTATGAGGAATCTAAGTTAACCATCACCGATATAGGTTATATCACTTATTTCCTTAAATCGATTTCTTATCAGAAATCCAACTTATATTTTCAAATACTATATTGATCATTTTCTTATAACTTTACTACCAATTCCTTATCAGGAATTAAGTAACAGGACAACACTCCATGACACGATTCCTTATCAGGAATCCAATGACAAAATACGATTCCTTATTAGGAATCTAATAAGAAGATACGATTCCTTATGAGGAATCAAACATCAATGTAACATACTATGATATGCCTCCTTATCAGGAAACCAATATTGATATTCATATTGAAATATTGAATAAACATTTATTATTTACCTGATATGATTCCTTATTGGGAATCCAATATCGAAACCACTTACCACGATATGATTCCTTATCGGGAATCCAATATCGATCTAACTTTCATAATTTGAGATAACATTCTTCTTAACCAGGGGGAAAGAGAACGCGGCGGATGAGACAAAGCTTACACTCCGACAGTGGGGGTCGTCACCCAACCACTCGCTTTACTTTTGGCCAATAACCGCGACTAGTCCGGAGTACATTTATTTCCGCTGATTCCATTAGCCATCCACATGTTTCACATTACCTGATATATTGTCCGATTATCCCCCCACAGAGCAATGGGCATGTTTCCCTGTAGGGACCCCCCCCTAAGGTTCAAAGTCCATGGGGGTTACTGTTCATGTCACCTCATCCGTCGACTCAGATAAGACTACTTTCCCCTTTAGATCACTTTCCATTATCATTCATAACATAATCATCATTCTTGGAGCTCATCCAATAATACTCGTGATTCTTAACACCTTTTGTACATCCAAACACATTATAAGACTTCACTCTAGAGAAATATACTCATTTATCATGGTACCTTCATACGTATTTCAAGTTTAATATGTTTATACATTTAAGTTCAATTCAATTCCAATCATAAAACTTATAACCACCCTCATATTCAACAACATATTCATCACAATGATAAAAGTCTCTCAGTTAGGATTAACTGATGAGAATTACTAAATCACTTACGCATAACTTGTACACTTGAATATAAATATCTTGCTTATAAATAGTTTATACTATTTTATACTTCAGGGTTATTAATCGGGCATTTATTTCAATAGTGATAACAACATTCATCAAGCAGCAACAACAATTACAATAAGTCTCTCTCTTAGAGTCAACTAAGGAGAATTAGTGTAGATTCCACAACTCGAGATTCATGAAGCAAAGGTTGATTAGACTTAATCAATTATGAGCCATGTTATCTCGTAAGTTCAATTCCAATTACCATTATAAATGTCAACCATTAATGGATCATATTCTTACTTAGTAGAGCGAGTCAACCTCATTTCTAATTAAAAGTCATTTAATTATATAACTCAAACTACTTTAAAGTATTTCATGGACTTACACTTACTTAAGTAATATGATGTATTAACTTACTTTTCATGGTTACTAAATAAACAATAAAACACCTTGATTATATTACTCCATCTACCAATATCAAAGTGAAATATCATTTTACACAACCTAGTTAACTAAGTCCATAATTAATTAATCAATAACCAATACTCAACATATCATTAGCCACTATTAATTACAATTGATTACTCCTTTTCAAAGTTATTTCTAGCACCAACAAAGTCACATCCTTCATTTAAAAGCCAATCAAAGTGAATCTCTTACAAGTTAACTTTGATTACCTCAAACCTCAATCATTTACCAAAGAAGTGAGTGATGTTTTACTTTATAACCAACATGGAAGTAGTTTACTAAACTATTTGCTTTGTTTACTAAGTATTACGAAAAGAATATAAATATTTTAATTCCATTTTAGTAAACTCTAACTAGTATGCTAACTTTACTATGTTAATTCGTTTATAGGATATTTCCTCATCACATTAACTAAAATAAATTTACTGATAAATTTTACTAATGGACTTTATGAGCTATTCACTACATTTAATAATCTTGATAACTCAACACTTAACTAATTCCTTTCCTACTTTAGTTAAGTGACCTAGCATGATCACTTGGGTTATAAAGTGTAGTAGAATAGTTCTCGACTAATTAATATAACCATTATAACTTCCTAATTGCAATCCTTTTAACTTATAACTCAACAATGAGCTTCAACAACTACTATACTTTGACAATATAAAATACTATACAAAGATTAGCAACTTTCTATCAACTTTAGGACCAAAGAAACTTAGGTTGTCTCTTACTAACTCATAGCATTCCAATTTCTTAATTATCAAATTATAATAATTATTCATCTAACTCAATTAAATAAGAGTAATGAGATTACTTCTTATTAAACAAGTACTCACAAAAGCTTATTGAAATCCCTTCACTAGTGGTAAACTAAGTTAACATGCATGTTCGATTCCATAACAAACCCACCAATAAAAATGGAAACAATCAACTAACTTTACTCACAAATGAAATTGTTTGCACTAAACGCTTTATTCTCCATCATAGTATTGAAAATAAAGTTCTATACATACATACTTTAATAACGAATATAACCTCCATACTATAACCAAATTACCTAATTCCAAATTAATAAACTAAATGATAATGTTATTAATTAATCCGATACATATCCACAACAGTATCAACGACATCATCGAGTATACCAATATATAACCAGAATTATGCTAAATTGATACTATCAACTAAATCTAAATGAAACAATAAGGTTGAATATCAAATATCAACCCACTAACCAAGAGGAACGTTCAAATCACTAATTCCAAGTATACTTATAAACACCAACTGAAATTCATATCTTATACCCATTTCCTTGCAAACATAAATTAAATTGAAACTTATACAATACAATGAACATCATAATAACACATTCAATTCATAACAGAGTTAATTGAATTGGTAAAGGAAAGAGGATGGCAGACATAGTTTAGTACCTTTATCAAACAACCAACACACGCCACCATCACAGCTAGCAGCACTACAAAGCAGCAACATCACAACGGGTGGGGGAAGACACGAGCAGCATCAACAACACAACAATAGCAACTACCGCGACATCAACAACAAGCAAGAACCGGCGGGGGGGGGGGAGAACGCAGCGCGATAACAAGCAGCGCCGCCTCAACCATAGCGCGCGATAGAGAGAGAGAGAGAAGAGGTGCTGAGTCACTGGCGAGCAAGGTGGCAGCACAACACAACACATCAACATAATAGAGGAGAGAGAAGAGAACCACGACATCAGCAACAACAATTCTGACAATAACTGCGGCAAGGCAACACCGCGCATCAGCGGTGAGGGAACGATGGGGTTCCGACGAGCATGGGAGGCTGACGAGAAGGCAGGCGAACAGATGACAGAGAGGGGTCGGGGTTTCACCGGGGTTGGGGTTTTTACGAGGAGGGGAGAGAGAGAGAAATGGGGTTTTGGATTTTACGGGTGAGAGAAAGGTTTTTGAGGGGTTTGGGTTTGTTTCCTTAACCGACAAAGGTATTATGGGTTTCAAAATAAACCAAACGGATAAAAAATAAAGGGATATTTCATTTGGTATCATTGAATTTTTGGCTTTTTCATTTAGTACCACTATTATTTTAAAATTCCACATGATACCACTCTAATTTAATATTAATCTTTATCATACCATTTTTTAAGTAAAATGTTAGTTAATGGTTGAGCAAGAATAATACAATTTTGTTTGTTTTTGCATGTTTCTATTTGCAGTTGCAAAAATATAATAAATTAAGATTTTAGGGTGTCGTTTTAACCCTTAAAGCTCTATTTTTCAGTCAAAATTTTCATAAAAACAATCATAATATTCTATGTCTTTTTATTGTCAAATATGACCTCAACTTTGACCTTAACGACTAAAACGATTACTAAAACCTTAACGCAAATTAAAACATGTAAATCGAAGTAAAACTCTAGCCTATTCTAACTTAAATTAACACTTTACTTAGTTGAATGCTACAATAGAGAATAAAATCAAATTATAGTAGTACCATGTAGCATATATGAAAAATAGTGGTACCAAATGGAAGAGCCAAAAGTACAATGGTACCAAATGGAATATCCCAAAAATAAAAATGAAAACCGACTCTAGTTCCCCACTTTCGATGAATATCAGTCAAATAATTTTAAATAACTAAATCTCAAAATATATAATATAAATAACCTCATAAAATTAAGCAAATAAATATATCGGTTTTTTCACCAAATGCCCCCGAGTTTTCACAAAATTCACCGGGTACCCCCGCACTTTTGAAAATACACGGGATACCCCTCAATTTCAACATAATACACCCCAATACCCCTAATGACTAACGGCGTTAACTACCGTTAGTCATTATCCCTTATTTTGTTGTTTCTAACCCTAATTAAGTACTAACCTAACCCTAACTCTAAATCCTAACCCTAAGCCCTAACCACCCTCCCCACCACCCCCAGCAGACCCCCCCTCCCCAACCCCACCCTACCCACCACCCCAGCAGACCCTCCTCCCCCAACCACCGGCCGCCCCCCTACCCTAACCACCGACCGCCCCAGCAGCCACTTCCCGTTCCAGCAGCCCTTCCCCCCACCTCCAGCTGTATGGGGTGGTGGGGAGGGTGTGGTTAGGTCGGGGGACGGGGGGTCTGTTGGGGTGGTGGGTAGGGTGTTTTTAGGGAGGGGGGAGGGTGGTGGGTGGATGGGGTGGTGGGGAGGGTGGTTAGGGTTTAGTGTTACTATTTAGGGTTAAGTTAGATTAATTAGGGCTCATTAGAGTTTAATTAGGGTTAAGTTAAGTTAATTAGGGCTAATTAGAGTTTAATTAGGGTTAACACTAACGGCAGTTAACGCCGTTAGTCATTAGGGGTATTGGGGTGTATTATGTTGAAACTGAGGGGTACCCCGTGTATTTTCAAAAGTGCGGGGGTACCCGGTGAATTTCGTGAAAACTCGGGGGCATTTGGTGAAAAAACCGTAAATATATTATAAATACTACAAAAGTAAATATTCATACTCCAACTCAAATAAAATAAGAATACTCGAAATGTAATTAACTTAATAGTTACAATACCTTTAAATAAACGCTCTTAAAAATAAGACTATTACAGTCATCATCTAACATTCTCATAATTCATCAATACAAGATCTATACAAAATGGAATTGTGTTACGTCCACTATACAAAATCAAGTGGTTTACTTTTTTAGGAACACTATATATACAACACCACACTTTTAAAAAAGTAAAATAAAACACTAGCGTCCCTAAATCATCATCCAACAGAAAAAACCACACTTAATTCAGGAAACATAAACCCAATTAAACATAAATGACCACACACAATTTCAATAGCAAAGAACATAGGAATTCACAATAAACATAAAACACATTTTCATATTTGAAATTAGGTTATCCTAAATCATCATCTAACAACACACAAATACCACACTCAAAGTCATTATAAGTATATAAAAAATTCAAAATACATTCATAAAAAAAACTTAAAGAGTTCAGGAAACTCCCTCGAAGGCCGACAATGCTCAAGTTTTATAGTTGGGAAATATATATTATCAAATTCTCGTAAATTTCCTCAGGAGATGGCAAAGGGAAATCATTAATTTTAGGCTCAGTTCTAGGAACTTCCCTATGAGGTGTGTATGGAACAAAGAGTTCCTCGATCCTCTTCCTTAATGTTGCATGCTTCATTGGAAGAGTTTTCAGTAATCTCATAGTCTAGAACAACCTTATATTCTTCAAAAAGCTCATAAGTTATGTTTTTAGCTATTGTTGAAATCAAACATAGTGGAAGATATAAATCAAACAGAGTAAATCTCGAATTTGTTTATTATGAAACTAGTAGTCCAGAATAACAAAGAGAGAAGGTTGTTGTGAAAAATGAATGTTTGTTCTGTTGGAGAATCAAAAATGAATCTAGGATGAAAATAAATCTCATAAACCAAAAGCCCAGAGAAATAAAGAGAAAGAGAGAGACGTTGTTGCAAATCTAGGGTTTTCAAAGTAATTGATGTTTCGCAGAGGGAGATGTTGTGAAGATTTATAGCCCAAGATGAGAGAGAAAGGGAGAGAGAGAGAGACAGACAGACAGACACCAAGAACATTGAATGGACAGTATTTAGTGGGTAGTTAAGAGAGTCCTCCATAACATGAAGAATAGATCATTCAATTGAATTGATCCAATGGGTGGTTCAGCGAGTCAAAGGTAGGGGGAGGATTTAATGAAAAATCACAAGAAAAAGAGAAGATAGAGAAGGGGGAGGACAATCTAAACTTGATGACATCAGTCAAGCAAGGTGTAACATGCGGCCTTTCCCGATCAACTTACAGAGGATTAGTGCACAGCGGAATTAAAGAATTTGGTCGAGCTAACCATCTGCTACCATCACACTCACTGATTTATATTAGATAATGTGGAAATCAAAATCCAACTCTATATAATTTGAACTAACTATTATAACAATGCTTTGATTCTCATACTCTATAAATTCCTCTGCAAAATCCGACTAAGTTCCTTTGAAAATAGAATCACCCTAAAGCGGGAAATAAATTAAACCCGTTAACAATCTGCATCAAATAAATTATATTCCCAATTCCAACACCCAACATTCTCAATGCTTTCGCGGAGAATCACCAAGAGAGAATCAAGCACATTAACGCCTATTATATATAAAAATGGAAAACAACTTATTCATGTCTAACTATTAAAAGGTTGAGTGACCTCACTTCGAAATATACGAAGTAATATGCACAATCGTACTTCTAGCATTCACGAACCCTCAACTATATATAATAAACTTCACGTCTTGAACCTGCAACAAATAGGACACTGCCACCCACCAAGTGACGGGCCACATAAATGAAAAAACAACATGTACACACATCAGCAACGCTGAGTGCTAACTCGTCAAATACATTTAAAACATGCTTTGGTGCTCCTTTACTTGAAAACCATTTCATTCCAATTGCAACGACAAAGCAACAACAATAACAATAGCAACAACTATACATGCTTTAACCTTGTCATCCAATACCATTGGTGACTTAGCGGTTCCTTACTAAACAATCTTTACCTGAAACATGCTTATCCTTATCATCTAATACTCGTGGACACTTTACAGTTCTTTACAGAATAATCACAATAGCATCACATGCTTTAAACTTGTCATCTAATACCATTGGAGACCTCACGGTTCCTCGAGGAATAATATTTTTATTCCTTTCAATCAATTTGTTTTACAAAACATTCATATACTTCATGTGATTTTAATACAATAATTTGGCAATAGGTAAGGGAACGACATGAAGGTAGCAACACCAGATTGTAGACACATCACTTATCGGGGAACATCTTCCCACCAGATATAAGGCCTACCATAGTCTATAGCGTATACACCTCTTGAAGCAACCCACCGGAGGTAATACTTCCAAAGAGACTCTCCTAAAACCCCACCAGAGGGTTTCCCCAGCCTTAAAGACACTCGACGAGAGAGTAATCTTTAAGGTCCTCAGGGTCGACCACTAGAGAAGCCCCTAAGCCTTTTGTTATGTGTTCATAACCTATGAAGGGCCCACCAGAAGCAATCCTCATTGGCTCCTTCTAACCTTTGCCATTCATACTCACTTTACATGATTAATTATTTAATCACTTTCATTCCAATAATTTTTGTAACTGATCCAATTCCAAATCATCATTCACATGCAGAATATGTAGAACACCACAAATAAACAAGAGTGAAAGGAAGATAATTAACCAATACCATAAAAAGAACTAAATACCTCCAATAAAAGCAATATGTCCCGTAACTAAATATAGGAAGTCACTGACTAAGTTATACCCTTATACTGAACTTAATAACTTTTATTAAGACCTTGCTTCCAATTACGTCATCAACTCCTATTCCAATTACAAAAGCTTATTTGTATTACGCGTCTTAGCAGAATTCATTTTACCCAACTGATAAACATTTCCTATAATTCTTCTCAATCTGACATATGAATCCGTGAATCATCTTTACAACCCGATATTATCTCACAAATGATATTTAGGTTAAGATTTAGAATCATTCACTTGAATTATTACCATTTGAATAAACTGTTGAGAATATTCTAACTTTACTATATTATTCCATTTATAGAAGTATTCTGTACATACAAAACCTTGCTTATGGACTTTATGAGTTAAGAAACTACTAGATTATCTCCATATTATTAAGACAATTACCTAATCCTTTTCCTCACTTTAATTAAGTAAAGTAACAGAATCTGTTCATTCTCAAAGACTACATAAATAGCTCTTGACTAATTAAACATATGACCATCATAAACATCTCAATTACTACTCTTTTAGCTTATAACTCAACAGCGAACTGGAATTACTACTTTACATAAGAATGCCATTACCATTTATAGATTAACAACCTTCTACTAACATTAGAACCAAAAAAGCGTACATTACCCTTACTAACTCATGCTTTCCAATTTCATCAACTATTGATCTAATTCTAGTTATAAGTTAACATATATCTACTCACAAACCTCCACTTATTTAATTAACTTAACAATAATCACAACAATGGCAGTAATACTCAAGAACCATTTCAACTGAATTAAGATAAAGAAAATAATTCCATTAACATTCTTAATACAAATTGAATCATCAGATAAACACCTTTTGAAGACAAACCATTCAATCCATACTCTGATGTCCTCTACAAATCAACTCCTACTACCTCAATCATAATTACAATAACATAAGTTGAACTTCCTCAAAATATTGTATAAGAACACTATATAGATTTAATTTCATATTTGGAAGCATAATAAGATTAGAGACCTAATTCACTTCATGTTCAAAATAACAATGATGAATTAAACCAACTATTCACATATATGAACTCGTACCTCAATCTAGTGATCCATTTAAAGAAACTAAACAAACTAATTTCCTTTATATAAACAACTTGTATAATCTAAATGACAATCACCAATCGAGAAAACTAACTCAAGTAGATAACTTACTATTCAAAATAACTAGAATAAGGATTACTAGTGAAATTATTCAACAGATGTAACTTGGAACTCATAAGACAAGTTCTTGATCTAAAATTCAATAAATTGGCTTAGAAAATTACATACCTAAGATCGGACTAAGGACCGACTGAATTATCGACACCACCAACCAAACTTAGTATCTAGTTATATACTCCTTTAATCTTTAAACAAGTTGATTTAATTAGCATCCTTGAGTATTGGTAGAAAATCCAAAACATCAACACCACAATAACACCAACAACGCATCACAACAATCGTGTATCATCAACATCAAAAATAATAATATAACAACACAACCAACAATAACCCCAACAACTATAATTCAATAATAATAACACTAATAACAACAATAAAATAACGACCAACAACAACAACAATGAAAACTGCAAGCACCACCACCAGGCAACCATAATAACAAAGGAAACCACAACATCAACATTATACTAATAACACCACTAACACAAGAAGAAAACCAAGATGCAAGAGGGGAAGAGGAAAGAACTAACAAGGGGATAGAAATCAACAAAATTTAAACTAGAATTCCAAAATCTTGAAGTTACAATATGTTTTTCTCTTTAAGTAGAACCCTAATAAACTCTATAATAAAACTAGAATAAATCATTAAATGAAAGATAAGTCTAACTAAGGTTTTAATTGGCACGGGGCCTTAGAATTTTTTTTTTCTTAACACAAGGGCGCACCAATTCTTCTAACTTGGGAAGTTTGGCCTCCTCGAAGTGGTGCGGGCGGTGTGGTTCCACTCTAGTCAAACAACTCAACTTAAAACGCTATTGAAATCAAGCTTATGATTAGTCATTGGAGAGTTATTGAAATGATCTTTGACTTCCAACTAGAATTACCTTCATCTGTTTTGTGATTTGCGAGATATGTCCATTTGAAATTCCCCTTACAAAAATTTATTGTGCTATGTGTTTCTTTGCGAAAGCAGACATGGGGCATGGTGCGAGCACATCATTTCTCAACTTAGACTCTATTTTCATTGCTTTCGTTGCCTACTCTTAACTTGTAGTCATCTTAGATGGTTCCACCTACATTTAAAACACAACAAACGCAAGGTGAAATTAATATACTAGAAATTCCGTAAAAAATGACCGAAAATCTAGCAAAATGTCACTATGATCATGTGAATGAAATATAAGGGGAAAGGGAGAAGAAAGAGGGAAGAAAGGGGAGAAATAAGATCAAAATGAGCTAAAACGAGTCTTTAAAGTACGTTATAAACGCACTTATTAGTCTGGCTTATACCAACCCTTAATTAGGTATCAATAATAATTTTAAAGGATTGACATTTTGTTGGAAAAAAATAATGTTGCAGGGTCTCCATCCAGTCAACAATCATTTTCTTTTCTATTTTTTCATGGTATTGTTGAGTATACTTCTTCTTTACTACATCTGCACACTTATTGTCATGTTAATAGTTTTCACTTGTAGAATAATCTTATAGTACTATGGTTATAGGGGGCCTTATTGTTGCATTTTTCACACCGTCGCAAATCAAGGTGCAACAGTAGGTTAAATTTATTATTGCTGACTTGCTGTTGTGGGGAAAACCCACAACAATAGTTGCTGGTAAAAAAAAAAATCAGTTTTAAAATTCTAAATCTTCTAATAGTTTTGTAAGAAATTTACAACACAAGAAAACTACAACAACTAATTCAATGCTGATTGAATTCATATATATTCAGTAAAAATGATGATTTTACAAACCCTAATTAAAAAAAAAATTATATTCTTATCAAATAACATCATATTTTTCATATCTATGTTACAACCACTAATTAAAAAAAGGAAATTTAAACCACAACCCTAATTAAAATACAAAAAAGAAAAAAGAAGCTTGCACCAAAATCTCAAGAAACTCAACAAAAAAAGAAGAGATTTTCCATCTTTCGACATTTGAAGAAACACAACACGATAGGTAGTTTCAAGTAGGCGTCCAATATCACAAATCAAAAGAGACACAGGCACAACCATGCGAAGTTGGTAGTTTCTTTGAAGACGACATCTGTAAGGGGACTAACTAAGTTCCATACCGGTTTAATGCAACCGATATTCATTGCTGAAGTCACACGCTCTTATCGCTGGATTGATGACTCCGTCATACCAGTTTCCTAGCAATGCCTAGCCGGCATCCTTCTTCAGGCCTACTGCCAAAGGCCCGGGCTCGATCCAGTCTCATCTATCAGCGCCTACGAGCCTAGAGATAGAACTTATCTACAAGATAGAAGTATATCCTGAAGGGATATCAAGGAATATCCTCCGTAAATACAGGGGCCCAACCTGTATACGGGCCTAACTGGGTTCCTATAAATACCCCCTTGATCTGAGTCATAAGGTACGTTCACGAATCCCAAGAATCTATACTTGAGACCTACCAGTTTTCCCGTAACTGACTTAGGCATCGGAGGGGTGTTCCTCGGATCAACCCCCGAGGCTAGTTTACGTGTTCTCTCTTGCAGGAACTAGAACCGGCTTTATTGATTAAGAGGCATCCCAGTTCGTACCCTAACAAACTTGTCCCATACCGGAACAATTGGCCCTAGAAGGAGGGGCGAACAATACCTTGTAGTTTAAGCCATTTCTTGCAAACAAAAACCCATGGATTCTAATCAGCAATTTGGGATGCCAGAAACAGATGAAAACAATGGTCCCGTTGAGAAAGCTCCCCAGGATTCTCAACTCCGTTGCCGGCCACCAAGCAAGGCTGACCGCCCACTGACAAAGCAGAAAAACTCCTGAGACTCCCCAGGAAAACATCTTCCAAACCCTGCAGCATATGTTCACCCCAGAACAACTTCGAAGTGCTGCGGAAGTCTTCCAAGCCATGGCGAGCAACACTCCACCGACCGGTGCACCCGCTAAGCAACCTCTGAGTAGAGCCCACAGTCCAGTGAGAAAACTTCGTTCACTAGGAAGGAGCCGCCAGGGAGAGCGAGGTCGGCATGATCAGGATCAGGTGGCCAACTCCAAAACCCCCACAGAGCATATAGGAGACACAGAATAAGAGGAGGAGGAAGCGCAGGACACAGAGGTTCAACAACAATCCTCTCATCTAAGGAAATGGAGTGAATACTGGCGTAGAGCACCGGTATCTTTGCGGAATTCGCCATTCTTCACCGCCATTCTTCAAGAGCCCATGGAGAAAATAAAGATGCCAACATGTAAGTATGACGGTAGGACAGACGAGGAGGACCATATATCGGCCTATGCGGGGCACATGTTGTTATACACCGACACTGACTCAGTATGGTGTAAGGTGATTCCATCTACATTGACTGGGCTGAGGCAAACATGGTTTAAAAGCATACCACCGGCAACGGTCTTCGACTTCCGCCAGCTTACGTCAATGTTTGTTACACACTTCGTTAGCAACAAACGAAGGGAGAAAACCACCGGCGAGCTGATGTCGGTCAAGTAGGGAGAGACATAGAGTCTAAGGGACTATGTCGGACGTTTTAATGCAGAAGCTATCACCATCCCTACACTCCAGCAGGAAGTTGCTGTCTTAGCTCTCATGACGGAACTGAAGGAAGGGACTCCTTTCAGAAATTATCTGGGCCGAAAGAAGCTAACCAGCCTCACAGAGGTGTTGGGCAAGGCCAACGACTCCATCCGGGGGGAGGAGTTTGACAAAACCTTAAATGCCAAGAGGCCTGTGGCAGAGGAGAAGGATAAAGAAAAAGACCTTAAAGAGGATAAATACCGGAAAGACAAGAAGCCGGACACCGCCAGTAGAAGAGAGGAGAGTAACTCTGTGAAAAAGGGGCATGAAGGCCGACCTGACAAGTACCACAACTACACTCCTCTCACGACATCCCGTGCCCAAATATAAGAGTTGCAAAAAGATGATGACAAGTGGCGAAGGCCTAGGAAGATGTTCTATAAAGGCAGGATAAGTCAAAATGGTGCGAATTTCACAGGGATTACGGTCACATAATTGAAGACTGCAAAGACTTAAAGGACGGGATCGAAGACCTCATTAGAAGAGGATACTTCACCCAGTACCAAGCAAGGGTGGACCGAAAATCTCCATCCCGAGAGGATGAAAACGGCAATAGAAGGCCAGTCAAAGACAGGATCACTGAAATCCACGTCATCTCGGGTGGACCAACAAGAGGAGGAAGCATACATGGTGCCAAAGCTAGCTTGAAAGAGGTCAGGCACCAAGTAAACTACAACAACGCAGGAAATTAAAATGGCCGACACCTCCAGCCATGCCATCCATGGTTTTTACGAAGGAGGATGCAAGGGGAATTGTCTACCTCCATGACGACCCCTTGGTATTATCTCTACAGATATCAACCGCAATGGTCCATCGCGTGCTGGTGGTTGGGGGAAGTTCTGCGAATATACTGTATAAAGAGACGTTCGAAAAAATGGGCTTTGACACTGCATGTCTGAAGCCGGTCTCGTGCCCAGCTATTGGTTTCACAGGGGCCTCTGTCGTCCCAGAAGGAACCATCAAGCTGGCCGTAAAACTGGGGGAGGGGCTCACTCTAGAGACCTGCTAGTGGAATTCTTCGTGGTTGATGTGCCGGCAGCGTACAACGCCATCATAGGACGACCCCTGATCCATGACGCTTAAGCTGTGGTTTCAACCTACCACCTTACAATGGTTTATACCTCAAATGACGGCAACCCCGAGAAACTTCGGGGAAACCAGGAGTCAGCGAGGGCATGTTATCTGACCGCTCTCAGGCATTCTGACCATAAACGGCCTGCTGATACACCACCGTCGAAGAGGAAGAAACGATGGCTGGAAAACAAGGCCAAGAAGGACCTGTCAATGGAAAATTTCGAGGGAAGCCGGCAGACCAGCCGAGACCTAGCCCAGAGGGAGAAATGGAGGAAGTCAGTCTAGAGCAGGAAAGGCCGGAAAGGACTATGAAGATTGGGGCCAATCTGGCAGAAGATGTTAAAGTAAACTTGATCTCCTTGCTAAGGGGCCATGCCGACATATTTGCTTTCTCCGTAGACGAGATGTCGGGCATTGACCCGGAGTTCATGGTGCATCGATTGAATGTGAATGAAGATCCAGCGAGAAAAATGCAGCCATCAAAGAGGAGGTAGATAAATTGCTGGCAGCAGACTTCATTGAGCCTTGTGACTATCCTGAATGGCATGTAGTCATGGTAAAGAAAGCGAACGGCTCCTGGCGGATGTGCATTGATTTCACCGACTCAACAAAGCTTGCCTCAACGACTGCTACCCACTACCCAGAATAGATCAACTGGTAGATTCTACTAGTGGTCATGCCTGACTTAGCTTCATGGATGCCTTCTCTGGGTATCACCAAATCAGCCTGCTAGAGTCCGACAGGAACAAAGCGGCTTTCATCACGGAGGTCGGGGTCTATGCATACAAAGCCATGTCCTTTGGGCTCAAAAATGCCAGTGCTAAAGATCTTCGAGCACCAAAAAGGCCGAAATGTCAAAGTATACGTCGACGACAGCATGGTGAAAAGCCTCACAGAGGAAGCACACGTTGTTGACCTGGAAGAAACCTTCGCCACACTGCGGCAATATCAAATGAAGCTAAACCCCAAAAAGTGTGTATTCCGGGTAAGATCCGGTAAGTTTCTGGAATTCATGGTAAGTGAGAGAGGCATTGACGCCAATCCAGATAAGGTCAAATCCATCAATGACCTCCCGGAGCCGAAGAGCATCCGAGACATTCAGAAATTGACAGGGAGAGTGGCGGCCCTCACCAGGTTCGTATCCAAGTCAGCTGAGAAGGCCTTACCATTCTTTAAAATCCTTAGAGGAAACAAGAAGTTCGAGTGGGGGGATGAGCAGAAGCAGGCTTTCGAGGAAGTGAAAGCACACTTTAAAAAGCTACCGACAATCACCCGGCCAGATCTGGGAGATAAGTTACAGCTCTATGTGTTGGTCTCACAGAAAACGGTAGCAACAGTATTGTTGACAAACAAGAAGGGGCAGCAGAGTCCCATATACTTCGTAAGTCACGTACTGATTGGAGCAGAGCAAATCCTCATCACAGCAAGAAAGTTGCGCCATACTTCGACTCCCATACCGTCCAAGTGCTCACTAATCAACCCCTGGAGAAAGCTCTGCACAAGCTCGATACAACCGGTAGGCTCCTCAAATAGGCAATAGAGCTATCTGAGTTCAACATCGAATACCGGCTTCGCACATCCATCAAAGCTCAAGCACTGGCCGACTTCATTGTTGAAACTATGTACACAGAGCCATCTAAATCCACCGGTATCTGGAAAATAGAGGTTGACGGTTCAGCAGCCTAGAGTGGAGCTGGGGCGGGAGTGGTCATGACATCCTCAGAAGGGGAGATCTTTGAATACGCCATACGATTTGGCTTTAAGGCGTCTAACAACGAAGCAGAATACGAAGCAGCCCTAGCCTGACTAAGTCTGAGCATTGCGGCTGGCGCAAAGAAGATTCTCATGACCACAGACTCGCAGTTGGTGTCGAGCTAAATTGAGGGAACCTATGAAGCAGGCAGCCAGTTATGCAGAAGTACCCCAGCAAGGTAAAGAGCATGACGGCTAGATTGCAGAGCTTTGAGATCAAATTAGTGCCAAGAATAGAAAACATGGCGGCTGACGCCCTGTCAAAGCTAGCAAGCTCGAGCGTCAGTGATCGGAAGCGAAGTGTCATGGTGGAAACTTTGGGGGAGCGCAGCATAGACACTCCAGCGCCAGACGTCAACATCATAGACAAGAGCCCAGAATGGTACGACGACATTATAGCCTATAAGCTGGCAGGTACTCTCCCGGAAGAAAAGGTAGCGGCCCAGAAGCTGAAGAGGGACGCATCTTGGTACTGCATATTTCAAGGCCAGTTATACAAGAAAGGGTTCTCACTCCCACTACTAAGGTGCGTAACGGCCCATGAGGCCACGAAGATAATAGAGGAGATTCATGAGGGAATTTACGGGAATCATATCGGTGGAAAAGCGCTGGCGCAAAACATCATCACCCGGTTTGGAATTCCTATGGGAATAGTGATGGATCATGGCGTCCAGTTTGATTGCGGTCCCATACGCGATTTCTTGCGGCCATATAGCATCAAGTTTGCTTATTCATCGGTTTGCCATCCCCAAAGCAACGGACAAGCAGAAGCTGCTAACAAACAAATCCTCAATGCCCTAAAAAAGAGGCTGGACGAGCTAAAGGGAGCATGGTCCGACATGGTTCCAGCCGTGCTATGGTCCAATAGGACCACGGAAAAGGAAGCCACCGGTGAAACTCCGTTCCGGCTAGATTTCGGAGCAGATGTAGTGTGCTGGTAGAAGTAGGATTGCCTAATTGGCGAATCTTACACTATGAACCAGATCTGAATGGACCGCTACACAAAGAAGACCTAGTTCTTCTCCCAGAAGTGAGGCTGGCAGCAGAACTGAAGTCGGCAGCATACAAGGACCGGATAAGCAAGGCCTACAACAAGCGATTACGAAGTCGACCTATTTCCGAAGGAGACTTCGTGCTTAGACGAACAGCAGCAACCGGGAAGGCACATGTGGACGGTAAACTTACCGCTAATTGGGAAGGACCATACTTGGTCAAGGAAGAAATCGTACCCGAATCTTATCGGTTGGAAGAGATGTGGGGCAAGCTGCTGAAAAATAGCTGGAACGCTAGTGTCCTCAAAAGATACTACGTGTAGTCAATAGAATAGGCATTGTTACTAGTAGGACTTAATTTTTCCTAGCATTCTTGTTTTTACCATTGTAGGCCATAAATCCGGCAGAGCCGGGAAGAGCTGTTTTATTTTAATAAAATGAGCATCTTCTGCATACAACTTTTTAACTATCTAACCCTGCCGGTCAATGACCTTCGTGGATCTGCCGGATAAAACAAACAAGCATTATTAATCATTCAGTCAATGACCTTAGTGGATCTGCTGAATAGATTACAGTGCGAAACTAGTTAATGACCTTCGTGGATCTGCCGGGTAAAACAAACAGGCATTATTAATCATTCAGTCAATGACCTTAGTGGATCTGCTGAATAGATTAGAATGCAATACCGGTCAATGACCCTCGTGGATCTGCTGGGTAAAATTAAAAGGCATAATTAATCATTAAGTCAATGACCTTAGTGGATCTGCTGATTAGATTAGAATGCGAAACCGGTCAATGACCCTCGTGGATCTGCCGGGTAAAAGTAATTGCACAGTATTAAAAGTTAATTCATGACATTCGTAATTATGTCGGTTAAAACCTTGTTATGTTAACGGTTAATAACCTTCAATAAGTTAAGCCGACAGCATTAACTAAACAATAAAAACATGCAAAGACTTGACAAGGCGACATCAAAGTTGAGAAAAAAATGGGGTCTGAATTAATAATCAAAAGAACAATTACAACCCTAAAACAGTCGGCCACAAACGACCAACTGCAAAACACTATTGGCCACAGATGACCATATTAACATAACGGTAAAGATAGTTTGGTTGCCCAAGGAAAAAGACATTATGAACGCAAAAAGCACACCACTCATAAAGTGGTGCAGTACAAGAAGGGTAAGGAAGGAAGCTAAAAGTCTATTTAACATGCTCTTTTTCCTCATAACCGTCCACCACCACTACCGGATCCTCCGGCTTATTGTCACCGGCAGGAGGGTAGGTAGTCACTGGCCCCTGAGCATCAGCGGCAGGGATGACGGTCTCATGACCCTCCTTAAACTCGGCCCTGGGATCCGCGTTGGCAATATCAGCCTCAGTTACGCCGGTATCCAAGACTTCGCCCTCCACCGGGTTCTCGTAGTCACCGCGAAGGTGAGCTGCTTCAATGGCTGACCAATCAAAGTCCGGATAATTATGGCGCACACACCTCATAGCGGCCGACGAACCCCCATTGTACCGATTGAGCAAGCGAGACACGAAGTCCATGCCTTTCTGATACTCCTTGACGGCCTCGCTCTCCTACGTCTTCGCCTCCGCAATCTGCGCACGAAGAAGGCGAATCTCGGTATCCTTGGTGGATAGTACCAAGGAGTGGTCCTTCACCACCTTGGTAAGAGCCTCATCCGCCTTCTTCTCGGCAGCCAAGGCGGCATTCATTTCAGTTTGGGCCGCCAGCAGCTCCTGCTCCTTGACGGCCATTTTACCCTTCAGCTCCTGGCGATCCTTTACCTCCTGGAAATAGGAGGTCTGGAAATACCGGTAGAGATCACACAGCTCCTTACCGGACTGAGCTGACTGCAGGAGGCACTGAACGAACAGATTAGTAAGCAAAAAACCGACAGTACACTTGTAAGAAAAAGATATGAGAATCTATGGAGCTTACCAGGGCAAGGTTATGCGCAGGTGTCGCGGCAAGCGCGTAGACTTCGTCTACCGGCATGTCGTACTTGAGCTGCATGGCTTTCAAGATACGATAGCCCAGGTTTCCACCCTCCAATGGACGATCGAGTAGCAGGGATTCGTCGTCCAAAACGTTGAGCTTAGGCTCAAACTTCTCGCCGTCTTTCACCGGAGAGCGAGACCAGCGCTTCTTCTATAACTCCGACACCTCAAGCCGGGATCGCTCCAGGTAGCCCACCTTCCTGGGCTTAGTAAATGGCTCCAACCTCGGTACCATCTCCGGCAGGGTGAGCTGCTTGTAGATTTTGGGCCGCAGGGAAGAGCTATCGACCAGGGCGACCCGACCCGAAATAAGAGCGGTAGATTCAGGAGCCGTGGAAGGGACTGGGGCTCTTTAGTGGCCGCCCTCTTAGCAGCCGGATGCTCCTTTGCCGGCTCGGGTTTCCTCTTCTGAGAAACCAGACTGACCCTCTGGTGCAATAAAGGCGTGGAGGGGGAACCCTTGCCAGCCCCTCGACCTACTCGACTTCCTCGACCCCCAGCAGCAGCGGGGATGAAAACCAAATGACGAGCAGGCTTGGGAGGCATGTTGCTCAGAGGACGATAGCAGTGATCGACGTGTAAGGCCTCGCGAATCAAGAAATCCCGGCCTGAGAACAAACGCCCAAAAGGGACATGTCAGTTAGCAAGATCAGACGTGAGGAAAAGCAATAAAACAAAACAAATCATGTTCAAGTATATACCCACCGTAAGGGTCGGTACGACAGAAGCCTAAAGCCGACAAGGCGGGGTTGCTAAACACATATGTAGCGTGAGGCAACCAGTATTTCGGCACTGCTATCTGTTTCTGGCCCCTTAACACCGGTATCGAGGTAGAGGCAAAGAAGTCATAAGGCACTCTTTCTTGTCGGGTAAGACCGTGATCAGGGATATGTTCCATCCGAGAGCGAGCTTTGGTCCACTGACGGCGTAAGGGGAAGGTATCCGGCACGCGCACCCAGAAAAATCTTTCCCTCCAATGCTTGAGGGAGGTAAGTTTGGGATACACCGATAATTTACCGGCCTTTGTGTGCAAAGACATCCAACCACCTCGGCCCGAGACCTCCTTTTCCTCCCAACTCCTTTCCCCTTGGCGGATCCGTCTTCCTTGATCCAGTGTAACTTCCTGAAGAGGTTTAAGGTTTCCGGGAACCCTTTATAACAGACCACCCAGGCGTACGCCACCAAATTCCGCCATCCTAAGGGGGTCAGCTGGGCCACGCAGATATTCCAAGCCTTGAAAATTTTGGTGAAAAAGGGATCTAAAGGGAATCTCAACCCAAAGTCTAGCATATGGGCGTAAATAGCAATGTGACCGGCAGGGCAATCGGTTACACAACTTCCCTTAGCCGGGAGCACTAGCTTGTACTCGTCCGGAAAGGCAAAGTACTTGGGTCCTTTGGTCAAAAACTTATTTCCCCGACAAATATCGGCCCAATCCCCGTCCATCTGCACGGCCGCGGCGCTGCCGGGCTCATTGGGTGGCATAAATAATTCAGCCAGGCCCTCCTCATCCGACTCTTCGGGAATTATTTCTGGAGGATCTTCCCGGTCAGAATCGTCCTCAGCCTCTATGGTTGTGGACTCCTCGTCCGACTCCCCTAAATGCCTCTCTACGCTCTCCACGACATCCGAATGCACCGGGGACACCGTTGCCTCTCTGGGCCTAAGCCTACTAGAGGTCTCCCCTATGTCAAAGGCGGATTTGGGGGCTGAAGAGATACCGGGAGGAAAAAGTTCTAGGGATCGTTCAGCTAGACCTAGCATGGTCCCATATTGTCCATAAACATTTACTCCCAAAGCCTCTGCCTGTCCTACTACCATCCCCAGAGGAGAGACTCGTATTGCCGGCTCATTGTCTTGCCTACCGGAAGACAGTCATTTTGGCTTTTAGTTCTAAGTTCCCTAGCAGCATTTACTACTAGTGAATCGCTAAGCTCTATGGACTTAAAGGAAACGCTATCAGAGTTAACATCACTTTCAGATAGGACGGAAGGAGTTCTAGAAATATTTTGTGAATCAGAATTTGAAGACATTTAAATACGACGGTATGAAAGATGAGAGAAGAACTTGGAAGAAATACATGGTATGAAGAGTATGAGAGAAGATTGAACCGGTATCAGCGAACTGCGCAAAGGCCGGGAGAAGATTCGAATCAAAACCGTCAAGAATGCTAAGGTAGAGAAAGTCCGTTATGGAGAGTAGAGCAGATTTGCGATTGCAAAAAGTGAGAAATGAAACTTGCCTAAGGCGTATTTATAGAAGAAATCACGGTTGGGATTAGGCGACTCTTCGTCTTCCCGTCCTGATCACGCCACGTGTTGGCACATGAAATCCAGCTGTTAGGCAGTTCCTCTTAATGAGCTCTGGCAGCAGGTGCGAGCCCCAAGGCGACGATTGAAATTCTCCCGCCAACGTTTCATCTTCTTGTTCCAGCTCAAGTCAGCTTCCCCATGTCGGTTCAAAACCTCTTAAGCTGGATACGTTTATGCTCGACATACCGGCTTGGGGCTAGTTATATGGGGACTGACCAAGTTCCATACCGGTTTAATCCAACCGATATTCATTGCTGAAGTCACGCGCTCTTATCGCTGGACCGATGACTCCGTCATACCGGTTTCCTAGCAATGCCTAGCTGACATCCTTCTTCGGGCCAACTGCCAAAGACCCGAGCTTGATCCAGTCTCATCTAACAGCGCCTACGGGCCTAGAGATAGAACTTATCTACAAGATAGAAGTATATCCTGAAGGGATATCAAGGAATATCCTCCGTAAATACAGGGGCCCAACATGTATACGAGCCTAACTGGGTTCCTATAAATACCCCCTTGATCTGAGTCATAAGGTACGTTCACGAATCCCAAGAATCTATACTTGAGAGCTACCGGTTTTCCCATAACTGACTTAGGCATCGGAGGGGCGTTCCTCGGATCAACCCCCGAGGCTAGTTTACGTGTTCTCTCTTGCAGGAACTAGAACCGACTTTATTGACTAAGAGGCATCCCGGTTCATACCCTAACAAACTTGTCCCATACCGGAACAACATCATTGATGACGAGGGACGAAGAACCATACATGGAGCATGATAACAAGGGGACAACGAATGATAGCGGCGCTCGATAATAGGCGAACAACGAATGACGACGTAGGACAATAGGTGAACGATGAATAACGAACGACGGTGGTCAATAACAGGGAGAACGAATGACGGTGTTAGAAAATTGATGAAGGAGGAAAGGCTCTAGGAGGAAAGAGATATGAGAAAAAGAAAAAGGGAAGGAGGACGCTCGAAGAGGAGAGAGAGGACCAAAGTTCGAAGAGAAGAAATGGCCAAATCCTAAGTGCCGGGCTTCTTATAATAAAAAAGGAATGGGAATATTGTTGCGGTGTTTTATAAGAACCACAATAATAGATAAATATATTAGTATTATTTTAGTCTATTGTTGCAGTTTCTTTTAAGAACCGCGACAATAGATTGATCTGAAGGGTTTTTCCTCCTCCCATGTAGTTTATTGATTCGTATAGCTGAAACTGCAACAATTTGATAGCAACAATAAACTATTATTCTACTAATCTATCTTTTCTAGTATTTGAGTGTATCATTAGAAAATTATATCATTAAGAATTATAGGACTCAAATGTGACTGCATCTACGAGTAATTGTTTTCTTTTCTATTTCTTTTTTTTACAGCATCTACAACACATTCATCAAGCTTAGATGCAGTTAAACCCATGAGCACACACAGTTAAACAATTTTCAGTTACAATTGAAAAGTAAAATGTTTAGATGCAGTAGAATTTCTTAGCTTTTTACAAAAAAGAAGTCATGAGCACACATAGTTAAACAAGCTTCAATTATAATTGAAAATTAAATTTTTTAGATGTAGTAGAATTTCTTAGCCTCCTTATATAATCTTGTTAAATATTGTAGAATTATGCTTAAATATATATGACTATCAATCTTTATAGAATTTCATATACCTTTTTGTCCCTTTCTATTCATTTAGTTAAAATACTCACAACTACTATCTATATTTTTTTGTTCTTCCTACTTGTAATCTTAACACTTCACAATTAGAAAAAATATTTTACAATTTTCTCAATATATAGTAAATATAGTCATGTACAGTCTTTTCTAATTCGTCTCAATGAATTCATTAATATTCAATCGCTATAAATTTCCTGATATGTTCACTAGTAGAGAAAGGACGATTTGTGCCAGACCTAGGACCGCTATTTGCGTCGGACATAGGTCTGACAGCATACAGGTCTCGACGCAAATGACTAATAATTGATCTATGTCGGACAGGGAAACGACGCAGATCCAATGGCTATTTGCATCACATCCTTACAAACATGCGACACAAATGACTCACCCACACACGTTCCATGGGCACCAGCAGCGAAGCTATCTGTGTTGCATCTGGTGCTAGGTGTGACGCAAATAGTGTACATCTGCATCGCATATTGCACCATGTGCGACGAAGATGTGTGCTTTTCTTTTCTTTTCTTTTTTTTTCCAGCTTTTTTTGTTGGTTTTTTTCCAGCTTTTTCCATATTACTAAACCTCGTGCTTCAAAACTAAACGAACATTTATACTAATAATTTTGAGCAAAAAATTCGGCAGAGTCTCCTTTGTAATTTGGACGACCCAAGAAATTATTGGGAAAAATTTATATATATAATTAAAACCTGTTTCAATACATCTCAAACAAATAACGAATGTTGCAATCAAGCAATCAATGTTGCAATCAACCAATTCAACCAATTTTCAACCTAATACAAACACTAAGAAGTTAGTTTGCTCCTTCTTCTTCGATGACCCATACAAAGTATTGCGCAAAAAATTCTTTGAGGTTTGTTCATATCATATATGAAGTATGGCTCAAGACTTGAAGTAAAAACCTATAAATATGTTAAATTAGTTAATAAACTTTAAAATTATATAAGTATAAATAACGAATTTACAACATACATATACCTCATACAAATTATTTGAATCATAAGAAAAGCGAATGATTAGAAGCATGTATATTATCACGAAATACCCGCATTCATCTCCTCCCGCTTGTTAAGCACACTACACCAAATTTAAGATACATATTAGAATCGGAAAAAAAAATACTAAATTGAATTATAAAATGTGTATCAAATACAAAACCATAAGAGTTTTACCTGCATAGTTATCTAAGACAATTTAGTTCCTTTTTTGGATCCTTCAAGGCGCGTGAATTTTGTATATGCACTAAGTACAAAAAATTTGTAATAATTAAAGAATTACTACAAACATTTATAAATTATTTAAAATATCATAAAATATATGTAAACTTATTAACATGTATATATAACAATTATTAACATATGTATTCAGCGGTATCTTGATAGCTAAGGATCTATCACTCCGGAACGAATCAAATATATATACCGTTTTCTTAGATAAATAAAGATCAGTTTAACTAACATACTTTTGAATGTAGGGACATATGATGTAACGCATATGTCGATTCGCTTTCACCGAACTTGCCATGTAGTTGATCACGACATCTGGTTGATTGCATATCATGGTCTTCGAAATCACACTTGGACACATGAAACCAATATTTGCATCTCCATGCTCCTCAATCTCATCTGCCAAGTACCTACACTCCAAATACTTATAGTTAGGAGAAACAATAATAAAAATAAATATCAATTTTAATAAGTTTAGAGATTGAGAAATCTCACATATATACTTGAAAAATGGATACATTAAGCCATTCTCCAGTGATAAATTGAAAAATATTTTGTCGCGAGAGAATGATCATCTGATCACTATCATAGTCGAAGACGGTACCCTTCATAACTTGCATAGTAAAAGGCTCATCTAGGGGGTTGGTTACAAAATATTCGGTGCATATCCTTGACAATAGCAAGCATTTCTTCCAGTGACAAGTCAATAAAAGGATCTACGTGCCTATGTGCAGACTCATCGGTGCAAGGATCAATACCAACTATTTTTTTTCTTCTTCTTCATCGCACCTTCTTTAGGTATATGTTCCTAATTCAATTCGACTTCTTTTTAATTCCTATTATATATAAAATAAAGATTACTTGGTATATATAAATTAAGATTTCTTAGTATATGCATTTAGATTTCTTATTATATAAATCAAAATATTAAACATAAGTTACCTGATTGTCGTTTGGCATATGAATGAACCCTCAGCTTGACTGAGTTTCATGATGAATGGAGTAGGTAGTGGAACTGAGCATCTGCGTACTCCGCAAAAAAATCATCAACACTCACTTTGACGGCGGAAGGATATGATTATGACTCCTTTCATGGATGAACAGTACCCTTAGCTACAATGATCGATCCCGAAATATCCGTTAATGCCAAACGACATGGAACTTGACTCTTAACATCCAATGAGAGCACAATGTCATTAATTAAGTGTTTTAGGAGCATCATATCTTAATCTTAGAAGATATAAAATAAATATATACCTGCAAGTTCATAAATGGATCCCCCCGAATGACAGCTACTAGGAGCAACTAGAGTGTGAGGACTTCGCACCAGTGCATCTTCGCTTGTTTGATTTGGTACTTGAATACCTAATTGCGCTGCAAAAGCCTTGAACCTTTCTTGAACTAATGCATCTATCTTCGATCTCTTCCATCGTCTATTCTCTAACTCTTTGGCTCACTCTAGCCTCTGACACCTCCATCTCCCCATCATCCATGCCCCTACCCTTACGAGCAATAGTGCTCCTATCAGGATCTCCCCAAACAGATGTAATTCCAATGCTACACCCAGCTATTAACACACGTCCAGGAAGGTCTTTCCTCTGCAGAGCACGTGCACTACTACATTTAAAGCCTAATGCAACGCCTAAAATCCATTGCATTAGGGCCAAATACCGTTGCAGTAGGCCTAAGGCAACGACTCCCAATTGTTGCATTTGAAGGCGTTGCTATAGGGCTAACGCAATGACCATTTGGACCTATTGCAACGGCTACCACAAAGCCATTGCAATAGGTGTAAAGAGCCGTTGTATCATCTATAAGGTCTATTGCAAAGCCATTTGATAGCTATTGCAACGACCCTAATATTCATATTATGTCCCCATTTTGGCTTCTATAGCAACGCCTCCCTATATATTGCAACATTATCATATAGCTATTGCAACACATTTATGACGGGATTTTTTCATTTTTTGTGGGGATATTGCAATGATTATCAATGTAACCTAGCGAAAACCTATAATATTATAGCCATTGACATATATTTGTAACAATGCAACAAATGCAAAAATACTCTTGAAATACCAAAAATAATTGTCATATCTGTATTATAATTTCCAAAACTAATTAAATTAAGAGTATACATGACAAATCCTAATTAAATAAAATTAATGTACTTAATCAAACCCAACTAATTAATAAATATTTGTTTTAGTACCACAAATACTTCTAATAAGTACATATAAATTATTTTCCTTCTAACCACCAAGTACTGCATCACTATAATATAGCTAGCTAAATTTGGCCAATAGTGTGTATAATGAGACGTCTATGTTTGATCTCCTCCAGTTGGTTCATTATTCACCAATAAATTCAAACATTGTAATAGTTAGTAAACAAACACCATCAACAACACAAAAAAAAGGCTAGTCATGTATAGTGACTCCTTTAATTTGTTTATGTACGTATTATAACATAGATTACTTAAGGAACAAAAAAAAGGACCGTGGAGACCCCTGACACTTGACAGGGAAATGTTGATGAAAACTCACTAGTCATGTATAGACCACTTGTTACTTTTTGTTTAGCAAAGTTGATCAAGGCACAAGATTGGACACAAATGCAATTTAATTCACTACCAAGTCCTCATCAGGCTTGACAAAATATAGAGTACGGAAGCAGATAGCTGAGATCTAGATGCAAATGCTATAATAAGAATAATATGGGATGGAGATGACAATATAGAAGAGACAGTAATTACAGTACCTTGTATTATCACGAACCTCAAGATCAGAAAAATAAAGAGAGGTAAATGCAAGAAGACAAGAGAGTGGAAATGATAATACAAAAAATAGTTGAACAAAAATGGTTCTTCACTACGATACTGACTTTTGCTTAAATAAAAAATGGCAAGAAACATACTTGGAAATATATCAAGCTGAGATGGCCAGATTGGATAACCA
Organism: Beta vulgaris subsp. vulgaris; assembly: GCF_026745355.1. Classification (NCBI taxonomy): domain Eukaryota; kingdom Viridiplantae; phylum Streptophyta; class Magnoliopsida; order Caryophyllales; family Amaranthaceae; genus Beta; species Beta vulgaris. Next base: position 25,807,962 of record NC_079210.1, on the reverse strand, counting down.
AGTCAAGTTCATCCTTGGAGTAGTTGAAGGATATATTGTGTGTGCAAGAGGAAAAAGGCAGAAATTGTCAATGAGCGTGAGAAAGGATTTAATCCTATGCCCAAGCAACAACCTATTGAGGCAGCTGTTATAGGTGCTAAAGGTGATGAAGAAACGGAAAGCACAGAGGGTCAGCAAGACACCCCTGAGAATCCTGCATCCACTGCACCGCAATTGAATGACTACGAGTATCTGCTTTCGATTGCAATTGGAAGCTTGACAATTGAGAAAGTGAAAGAGCTCTTTGCATAATTGTTATATCTGGTGAACAACTGCTAAATTAAAGTGCAGATCTCCCAATACTATGGACAACAACTCTTTTATTTCTGCTCATAACAATAATAGCAATAGAGTAAATCATGACACTGTTGAAATCTCCATGAGTAACCATCAATAAGTTTTAGGTTCAACGCAATTTCATTTAAGTCTCATGAATAGACATAGCTGCAAAATTTAGGATAAAAGGAGATGAGAATTAGGCCCTACCTCCCTAGGCATCTTAATCTAAGCAAATGAGAAAAAGGTCATCATGGCCTAGATGATAGGTGTTATTACTTAATGCCGTCAAGGCACCCAGCTTCTAGCGTGACAATTTCGTCAATGAATCAGGTACCATCCATAGGTCTTAAGCAGACTATCAACTTAATATAATCTATATACTCAAAAGGCAAAAGCAATAATTAAGTCCACCTATCCTAACCACATTTGCATGCGTCTTCATTTAATGCCTTCGTATAAGCGATTTAGTCCAGAACCATGTGATAAGGACTCAAACATAGCCAGGAGTACAGAAACAGATTTGAGGCAATGAAGACCCTGTTGCATGCATCAATAATTATGCACTATGATCATGAGCCTAGTGAAATGGACTCAAATAACGCGAGGAAGCACAGATATATATGGAAATCAAGCTATCAAAACCCTGTTGCAATATCTGAAACTGATGGAGTCCGTGATCTAGTAGATCTACCCGAAGACTCTATAGAGAAGCAAAAACATAGACATAGTAGTTGAAAATACCAAACAGGAGACACTGGACAGAACTATTCCTCATAGTGGGAATTTCATAGGCAATACATGTCAATCATGCCAAGCACAAAACATGCAACCTTCCCTCTAGTAAATATGTAATACATCAAAAATTCCAGCAATATAGGCCTCTTTATTTCACTGGCCCCAGTCTTAGAACAAGGTTAACTGGTCAACCAAAGAAGAATAAGTTTCCAAGAAGCTATATATGCATACTGATATTTTTTTTTATAACAAGAACCTTTGATGCCATAAGTGAAATAATCATGCATCTATATTTCTTTTTCTTCACCTCTTTAGATTTATTTATTTTTATATTTATTAACTTCTATCATGTTATAAACCTCATAATGTTATAAACTTCCA